>NC_054700.1:50088362-50365381 GCF_016097555.1 Gigantopelta aegis
GGCCTTTGATAAACCAGCCGTGGTACACTGGCGAAACGAGAAATAGCCCGGACTCACCGGGGGATCGACCCCAAACCGACCGCACATCAAGCGAACGCTTTACCACTTGGGCTACAGTACATCCCGCCCCATAGAGGAACAAGGTCATGATTTAGTCGTTCTACTCATAGGCAGGGAGGATGAGAGCACTCTTTAAACATACGGTGGTATTGCTTCTTAAAAGGCGGACAGGTGGTCACAACTTCGTATTTTTCCGCTTTCAGATTATTCCAAAGATCAGATGTTGAATGTATAACATGAACATTGTAACAAGTTATTTTCTAGCGAAGGGAAAATAAATAGATCGGTTTGGTTTCAACTGGACTATAGTGGGACCGTTGTTCAAAACATAGTTGGTTCGATGCTAATAAGAAGGAAGAAAGGAAATGTTTTATTTAAACGACGCACTCAACACCCTTTTATTTACGGTCATATGGCAGTCGGACATATGGTTAAGGACCACAGACAGATTTGAGGAGAGAAAATCTGCTGATCGACACTTACATGGGCTACTCTTGTGGATTAGCAGAAATGGGATCTTTTATATGCACCATCTATAGCCAGGATAGTTACATGCCACCAGGCATTGGTTACACCAGTTGTGGAGTACTACCAGTTATTATTTTAAACATAGTACATTTTGTTGTGGGACTCTCTTCGCAATAGAACGCCGTGTCTTAAAAGCATTTCATTTCAAAGTATTTTCGTGGCTTATATCCAATTTAGGTTCAAAGGCACGCTGTCATGGGAAAAGACCTCAGTTATCTGGGCTGTTCTGTTCCAGGACAGTGGGTTAGTAGATGTTAGTGAGAGAGGAGAACGAGGGAGTGGTATTAAAACCTACACCATTGGAGTCGTTTAAAACTCGATCTGGGGGGCGAGCCGGTACCGGGCTGCGAATACCTGTAACCCTACCCGCCTTATGACCGATGGCTTAACCACGGACAACCAACGAGGGCCGGTGGTTAAAAGAATTTTCATTTCAACGTTATTTTCGTGCTTATTATCCAATTCAAAGCACGCTGTCCTGGGCACACACCTCAGCTGTCTAGGACGGAGGGGGTAGTGGTAATTGTAGTAGGTAGTGAGAGGAAAAGCGGTGTGTCCGATGGCTTAACCACGACAACACCGAGGACGTTGTTAAAAGCAACACAATGGGGCTAGATTACAAGGGAACTCATATTGAAAGATTACTGAACATTAGAGTTAGTTCCCATTAGTAAAGGACTGCCTATAACTGTTAGTTTCAAACAAGGCTACGATAGGGAATTGCGAAGTCTTATTATTTTAATTTTTTTTTTGTTTTTTTTTTTTTTTTTTAAGCCTTTGTGTTTCCTGTAAAGTATCAACAAACAAGGAAAGCATCTATTAATACATAAGATAATGATGCATCTGCTATTGTTAAATATTACCTGTTTTTAAGAGGAGCAATGTTAAATGCGTTTGGAATTTTTGCAGTCAGCGTTGTATAGCGGATAAGATATTTCGTTCTTTCAAAAAATTTCGCTTCTTCGTGTTGTTTAGCGGGGGGGGGGGGTTAGGTCGGAGTTGTTTTTTGTTTGTGTGTTCTTGTTGTCTATTCCTATCGTCAATTACCAATACCACCGGTTGTTAAGGGGCGAGGGAAGCTGCGAGTTCGAGGGGAATTTCGTTGACGGGCGGTGGGCAATTCGGTTCACTCTCAGGCCAAGTGCTCATCTTTCCCAACCACACGGTCTACAAAAAATATCAATGGTGTATCTTAACAAGTTTAAGGTATTTTCGCCATCAAAACGAAGGTCTTGTTTCTCCTCGGGATGAATGGACAATAATAGACAGATTTAGCAATTCACAACCTTACTGTTTCACGGATGCCGACTAGACCCAAGGTTTCTTGTCTCTGTAAACACTACATGTCATGTTGTGTGGCGGTTTCTATTTTGTCTTTTCTTCTTTCTTTTATTTTTACACAAATTGCTTGTCTTGTATAAAATCTGTTTCTTACACACTAGTTAGTGAGAACATCAATCGGTATTTTTGATATGACATTAATGTGAAACATTTAAAGGAAATATGAATGGTTGCTCCTCAGGTGATGGACCCGTTCACCACAATGCTATACATTCCAATGAAAAACAAAGAACGGTCTAATCGATCACTGCGTGACGTACACGAGAACCTGAATGTGAACTTTGTCTGGGACGAACAAGTCTATAATATAAAGCGCTATGGCCGTTATAAGGTTTTCGTTGGAAAGTGGCATTTAAATTTATTTTTAAAAATGAGGGGGGGGGGGGGGGGGGGGGGGGTCAGGATATGTGAACAATATAATATTATCATCCACTGTCCGTTAGATACAATGATCGTACAATTCTTTCGATTCGTTAGATACGTGAAAAAACAATCTGCGGTGTACAGACTAAATGGTATTCTAACGGCCACTCATGTTAGTATTCGTCTCTAATCTCATGTTTAGTGGAGGTTTTTTTCTCATTAAGACTACAATATAAGTTCAAATTACCAAACGTTTGGGACAATGACGGCTTGTCACCAGATGGGAGGAGGAGAGGAAGGGGAATTCAAAAAAAAAGAGGAGGAGGGGAAAAGGAGCAGTGAGGGCACGCCAGGAAGGTACAGAGGATCCGTTGGGGGTTGAAGAGAGGAAGGAGGGGGCAAAAGGAGGAAGGAGGCAGAGGGAAAGAGAACCACGAAGAGGATGGAGGAGAAGAAGGAGGGGAGGTAGAGAGGGGGGAAGGGAGAAGTGGAAGAGGAGGAAGGCAGGAGTGGGAGGAGGAAGAATCAGGTAGGAGGGGGAAGGAGAGGAGGAGGAAGAAGATATCAGTAAGGAAAGGAAAAGAAGGAGGGGAAGGGAAAGGGAAAAAGGGAGGAGGGATGGGGAGGAGGAGGGAGTGGGATGAGCAGGAAGAGGGGGAGGGAGGAGGAATCATGAAAAAGATGAGGGAAAGAACAGAATGAGCTTGGAGGGGAATGAGGAAGGGGTGAGGAAAAAGAAGGGAAAGGAATATGAAATTGAAGGAGGGGATGGGGGGGGTGGGGAGAAAAAGGTATGAGGGGGAAAAAAAAGAAGGGAGGAAGGAGGAGGAGGAGGAAGGGAATAGGAGGAGTGGAAAAAGAGGAGGAGAATGAAGGAGGAGGAGGAGGGGAATAAGGAAGAGTAGCTGTTGCGGAGGAAGAAAAAAGAAGGAAAAGGAAGGAAGGAAAAAAAGGAAAACGGGAGCCTAAAAGGGGGAGGAGGAAAAGAAAAAAAGAAAAAGGAGGGGGAAGAAAGAGGAAAGGGGAGGAAATGAGAAACAAGGAGGAAAGGAAGAAAGAGGAAGGAGGGGAGAAAAGGGGAGGGAGTGGAAAGAAGAGAGGAGAAGGGAAAAGAGGAAGGGGATAGAAAAGAGAAAGGAGAAGGGGGAGGGGGAGGGAGGAAGACGAATAAGGAGGAGGAGGGGAAAAAGGGGGGGAAAGGAGAAAGAGGAGTGGAAAGGAAAAGAAAAACATCGAGATGGAAGGAGGAGGAGGAAGGTGAAAGAAGAAGTGAGGAGGGGAAAGGGAAGGAAAAAAATGTGAAGGAAGAAGGGGGAAGGAGGAGGAGAAGGAGGGAAAGGAAGGAGGGAAGGAGGAGGAAAAGGGAAGAGGGGAATGAGGAATGAGAAGGGGATGTGTGGAATAAAAAGGGAGGAAAAGGAAAGGAGGAGGAGGAGGAAGGAGAAGGAGGAAAAAAAGATAAAAATAAAGGGAGGAGGAATGGAAGGAGGGGAAGAGAGGGGAAGGAAAAGGGAAAAGAAGGAGGGGAATGAGAAGAGGAGGTAAAGAGGGGGAAGGAGAGGAAGGGAGAAAAAGGATGAGGGGA
This sequence comes from Gigantopelta aegis, assembly GCF_016097555.1. NCBI lineage: Eukaryota > Metazoa > Mollusca > Gastropoda > Neomphalida > Peltospiridae > Gigantopelta > Gigantopelta aegis. Next base: position 50,092,240 of record NC_054700.1, read on the forward strand.
GGGAAGGAAGTATGAGGAAGGGGTCGGAATGTGAAAAAAAAATGAGGAGGAGGCAAAGGAAAGAGAAAGGGGAGGAAAGAGGGGAAGAAGTGGAAAGGAGGAAAACGAAGAAAGGCGCGGAAGAAGAGCAAGGGGGGAAGAAAAAAGTGGATGAGGTAAGGCGTGCAGGAATGAAGAAGGAAAAGGAGGAGAAAAATGAGGAAGGAAAGAGGCATAAAGGGGAATGGGATAAGAAAAAGAGGAAGAGGAAGGAAAAAGGAAAAGGGGAGAAACAGGAGGAGGAGAATGAGGAAAAGGAGAAAGAGGAGCAAGAGGAAGGGGAATGAGGTGGAGGAGGGAATGGAAGGAAAGAAGGAAAAAGGAAAAAGAGAGTGAAATGAGGAGAGGGAAGGGGAAAAAAAAGGGGAGGAGGAAGAAGAGAATGGGTAGATTAGAAAAGGGGGAAGGGAAAAAAGAGTGGAGTGGGGAAAAAGAAAAAGGCAGGAGAAAGGAAGGCGAGAAAAAGTTGAAAAATAAAGATGAGAGAAGGAGAAAAAGAAAAAGGGGAAAGGAGGAGGTTGGGAGGAAAAAGGTGGGAGGAAAAAGGCAAGGAGAAATATTGTAAGAGGATGAGGAAAGAAAAGAATAGGAAGAGAGGGGAAAGAAAGGGCAATGGGAATGGATAAAGAGAAAAGAAAAAGGGAGAGGGAAAATTAAGGGAGTGGTGGCGCACGGAGGAGAGGAAGGAGGAGGGAGGAAAAGAGAGAGTGAATGCAAGGGAGAAGAATTGGGATGGGAGGCACGAAGGGAACATGATATATAATAGAGGAAAGAAGTAATGGAGAAATTAATGTGAAAGTTATGTGAGGAAAATGAGAAATTGAGGAAGAGGAGGGAAAAAAAAAGAAGATAGGTACTGGGTGGAATCCCAGTCAAAGGCAGGGAGTTTTTTAATCCAGATATGACCTCCAAACCCTGTAGGGAGTGCTCCGCAAGGTCAGTGGGTAGGTATAAACCACTTGCCCCATTCCGACCAGTGACCAGGTTTGATTCCATAACTACTGTTCAGACAAAGGCCACTGTTATTGGGAATAATTACCATAAATACTGGTCAGAAAGCCACTGTTATTGGGAATAATTACCATAAATACTGGTCAGAAAGCCACTGTTATTGGGAATAATTACCATAAATACTGGTCAGAAAGCCACTGTTATTGGGAATAATTACCATAAATACTGGTCAGAAAGCCACTGTTATTGGGAATAATTACCATAAATACTGGTCAGAAAGCCACTGTTATTGGGAATAATTACCATAAATACTGGTCAGAAAGCCACTGTTATTGGGAATAATTACCATAAATACTGGTCAGAAAGCCACTGTTATTGGGAATAATTACCATAAATACTGGTCAGAAAGCCACTTATTGGGAATAATTACCATAAATGGTAATTACCATAAATACTGGTCAGAAAGCCACTGTTATTGGGAATAATTACCATAAATACTGGTCAGAAAGCCACTGTTATTGGGAATAATTACCATAAATACTGGTCAGAAAGCCACTGTTATTGGGAATAATTACCATAAATACTGGTCAGAAAGCCACTGTTATTGGGAATAATTACCATAAATACTGGTCAGAAAGCCACTGTTATTGGGAATAATTACCATAAATACTGGTCAGAAAGCCACTGTTATTGGGAATAATTACCATAAATTCTGGTCAGAAAGCCACTGTTATTGGGAATAATTACCATAAATACTGTCAGAAAGCCACTGTTATTGGGAATAATTACCATAAATACTGGTCAGAAAGCCACTGTTATTGGGAATAATTACCATAAATACTGGTCAGAAAGCCACTGTTATTGGGAATAATTACCATAAATACTGGTCAGAAAGCCACTGTTATTGGGAATAATTACCATAAATACTGGACAGCTGGCCACAAATGCTCGTAAGTAAATGCGACCTTTTGCCAAATTTTAATCAACATTAACTGATCTAAAATATAAAAATTAGAAAAATCATGAAAATAATACCTACCAATTCAAATATGAACTTTATTTTATGTATTTATAAAACATTTAAGAGAATATATATGAGTAAAAATTATAAACTTGTACCCACTTAACATGGTTTTGGTCAAAAATTAATCCAGTCTGAAGTTTAAACAGTAGTATAATTCTGACATGAAAAGAAACAAAGAAACATAATATTGTAGACTAAATTTAATTTACTATTAGTGTATTATTGTCTGCATTTCATACAAAATTATAATATGGGACTGAACGTCAGTGGTATCAAATTGACCTTCAGCTAACTATCATATTCTGCATGACATTATGGATTGAGGATTTAGGTTGCAGTTGCAGTCACTATGTGTGATCCCTTGTTCCAGTGGATCTATAATTCACAAAACTACAAGTCACTTGACTATTACTCAGTAAACACACTCATTTTCATTCTTCAAGATTAACTTTTTCTTTATGCGAAGTAAAAGAAATGTGAAAAATGTTTTGAATCAACCTTCAGTTTTATATTTAGAAATATCTACTTACTTCTTGTAAATTGTATAATCGAAAACCATCAAAACTTCAACACTGTAAGAGACTTTGTCTGCAGATTTTCTAACCATGGTTCTGTGCCTCATTTTGTTCTTCATTTTCTTACCTGTATTGAAAAAACAGACAACCCTGATAAGCAAAAAATATTATATTTCTTAACAATTATTATCAGATTGGTTACTGTGATAAATATATTTTAGCTTATTTTTATATGGTATATTTTTCTGTTATGTACACATATTTGGATTAATGTATGTTGGGACTGTATACTATAGAAACTACTGACACAAATAATACCAGTTTCCATATATTGGTAAAACTTTCTTGTAACTTGAGGAACTGTCAATGTAATAATGAGATATTGGAAGTCTGGATACAGACAGGCCCATAGGAACCAAGGTGACCTGGGATGGGGGTGGTGGTGGTGGGTGTTGGGTATAGTAGTTTTGGAAATTGGTTGGAATATAATCATCAATCAACTTTTGATTGCACAATTGGCTAAAAATTATATGCTAATTAATAAAGATTTGAATTAGAAGGACCATGCACCTATTGTATGCACCCTAAAAAAGGCTAATTTTACATTTAATAACCATTTAATATCTTTGTTTTGTATGTACATGTAACCAGGTGTTAAATTATTAATTATCAAAGATTTCAATTAAATTATAATATATTAAGTATTTTTTAAACTAATTTGTAGGGTTCGATCTTTAAATATAAAATAGATAAAGGAAGGTGTGTTGTCTATTTCATCTTTTGTGTTTTTAGTGGTCCTTGTTTATCGTGTTGGGTTTGTTAGTAGTTGTTGATTCACATGCGACTAAGACAGTTCACGCAAAGACTGATGACTCGACACCGAGACATGCACTACATGCTTTCGGACTACACCCTTTATAACTAGATTTTCCTAATTGTCATATGACAATCAGCTTTCATCAGAAGCAGACATTCATAATTTCTTCAGATATACTCTGTCAAAAAAGAAACGCATAGGTGATAGGGAAAGAAGAAAAGTGTTTGATTTTACAAAATATAGTTTTTTTGTACAATGTTGCTGAATGACCATGTTTGTTAATGTTCCTGAAATGGGACAGCATGCCCAAATGAATCCTAAAACTAATTTAACGCACGTTGTGCGACATTTGCAGGAAATCGGCATGAAATAGTCAGATTTTGGTGAATGCACGTGAAACTCGGGGGATAAGATTGGGGTAGTAATGGGTATTTAAAGCTGCAATGCTCGCAATGATGCCTCATTTCCATTTCGACGTAGATGAGTTACAAGATGCCAAGACTAAGCCTGCCGAATCGAAACAATGCAATAGGCCGCCTCCAGTTAGGTGAATAGCACTCAGCAGTCGCACGCCACATAAACGTCGATCAGAGCACCATTTCACGTCTCTGGGACAGGTACCAGCAGTTTCAATCAGCTGAAGACCGGCCCGGAAGTGGAAGACCTCGCATAACAACTGCAGCACAAGATCGCTACATCCGGGTTCTGCACTTGCGTTACCGAACTGCCACAGCAACGAACACTGCTGGACGCATACCTGGTTTGAGAAGGATGTCTGCACAAACCATTCGGAACCAACTTTGAGAAGCTGGTTTATGGGTTAGGAGACCGTATGTTGGCCCCGTCCTGCGACGTCAACATCGACATTTACGCGTTCGCTGGTGTACGAATGTACAGGGGTGGAACTTGGGAAACTGGCGGCGAGTATGGTTCAGCGACGAGTCACGTTTCCTTCTACAGCGACGGGATGGACGACAACGTGTATATAAGCGCCACAATGAACGTTTTGCCAACAACTTCGTTGCTCAAGTTGACAGATTCGGTGGAGGGAGTGTCATGATGTGGAGAGCCATCTCATACACCGGCAGAAGTGAACTTGTTTGATTCACTCCCATCATCATCTATACAATATACTTCAGCATAATCAGACACTTCTGCACATTTAGATTGCAGATCTGCTGTTTTGCAATTTAAATCTTCACATATTACAAATATATGATCAAAATATTTTTCATGTAGAGACAATAATAAATTTTCCAAATCCTCAACCCCACTATTTCCATTATTATATGCAAGGTGGAATATAAGTACCTATTAATATCATAGTATTAACACTTTGTACGATAGTTTTATCTATTTTAAGAACAATAGTATTACTATTGAAATAAAAACATGTGATGTCAATTTTGATGGCATATTCTAAAATTGATTCATGAACTAATATCAACACACCACCATATACCAGTTACAAAATTAGTTTGACCAAAATAAAGGAAAAAGAAAAAAAAGAAAAGCAACACTTTTCTCAAAATAAGTTATAATAGAATTTGTGTCCTATTGTTTTCCATTATGGTATCAGTTACTTGTTAATCTGAGAGCACCCGTCGTGAGTCGGGATTTAGGGAAATTACAACGCAACCGTCGAGTTGGTCAACTTCACTGTGACATTTGATAGTCATAAAGCCCATTTGCTCACACCTTTGACTCGCAATTCATAAAGTTCACCGACTCAAAACTCATGAAGTCAACTTACTCACAACTCTTAAAGTCCACTTACTCCAAACTCATGAAGTCCAGAGGCCCACAGCTCATAAAGTCCACTGACCCACAACTCATAAAGTCCGTTACTCACAACTTACGAAGTTCAGAGACCCACAACTCATAAAGTCCACAGGCCCACAACTCGTAAAGTTCACTGACCCACAATTTTGACCCACAAGTCATAAAGTCGATATACTCACAACCCATGAAGTCCATAGACCCACAAGTCATACGGTCTACTTACTCACAACCCATGAAGTCCATAGACCCACAAGTCATACGGTCTACTTACTCACAACTTATGAAGTCCAGAGACCCACAAGTCATAGAGTCCACTTACTTACAACTCATGAAGTCCAGAGACCCACAAGTCATAGAGTCCACTTACTTACAACTCATGAAGTCCAGAGACCCACAATTCATAGAGTTCACTTACTTACAACTCGTGAAGTCCAGAGACCCACAAATCATAAAGTCCACTTACTTACAACTTGCACCGACCAGTGATCCATAACTGGTTCAACAAAGACCATGGTTTGTGCTATCCTGTCTGTGGGAAGCGCAAATAAAAGATCCCTTGCTGCCCGTCGTAAAAGAGTAGCCTATGACCATATGTTTGACGTCTAATAGCCGATGATAAGATTAGAAAAATCAACGTGCTCTAGTGGCGTCGTTAAATAAAACAAACTTTACTTTTTGGGGGATGTCACACATTTGGTAATTTTTGTTTCCCCTTCAGCAACAAGGGGTCTTTTATATGTACTTTCTCACAGACAAGACAGCAAACACCACGACCCTTGTACAGTTTCCCTGAAATTATTAACAGCAACACCTGTAGAAAAGATTGTAATGGGGTATATATACTTAGCCAAAAACGTTTAGCAATTTGGTAACCTGACTTCTGCTGGTATGAGATTTGTTGGGTCGTACGGTGCGTATAAACCATGCGCATATTCACAACGTCCACAACGTTCAACATGCATTAACGTGTGAATGGATGTCTATCACTATTCCAGAGATCCACCGTCTCATCAGAAGCAGGAGCCGACGTTGTATCGCTGTCAACATGTAATATGCTCCATGTGCCCAGACACATTACAGATAATTTTAAGATTTTCGTGTATGGACCCCCAAGTATCATTTAACGACGTGACAGTCACACGATTCATTTTGTATTGAAAATATCCTGTTACTTATACTGACAATTGATGCCTCAATTAAATCCAGTGTCTTGATTTCATTTTGTAAGTCACGAGTGTTTTATTATTTAAGCACATTTACCAAATTGCTAAACTTTTTTGGCTAAGTATATATAAATTTTATATAGGGTTGCTTACGTTCGCGGTGGGGTAGGAGAGAGCGGATGTGTAATATTGTTTTCATGTCACGACGGAGAATAAGGATAAAGTGGGACAGTCGATGATGATGATGATGATGATGATGATGGTGATGATGATCTTGGTGATCTTCCTGTCTCAATTCGTCTAGGTAATGCATAGCGAAATTTCTCAACATATATATATATATATATATATATATATATATATATATATGTATGTATGTATTATCTCAGCAGATTATCTCAGTGTGTTGTTTCTTTAGTTTTTAACCATGATGATGATGATGACAATTAGATCGTATTGTTTTTTCAGGATATTATATTGACGATGATGATGATGATGATGATGATGATGGTGATGGTGGTGGTGGTGATGATGGTGGTGGTAATGATAATGATAATAATGATGGTGGTGGTGATAATGATGATGATGATGATGATGATGATGACGTTCATGATTATGATCTTTATATTTTGTTATTTCTTTAGAGTCGAAGGTTCATCTGGTGTCCAGGAGCCTTGTTTGGTTGTATGTGTCTTCTGGCTGCATTCCTTGTGATGTTTCTGCCAGATACCAAGGGAAGAGAACTCCTGACTACCATCGAAGAGATGGAGAAATCCATTGTTGAAACGGCAGGGCTTTGCAAAATACGGAACAAGAAGAATCTACGCCAGGAACAAGAATAATGAAACATATTCAACAGAGAGAGAGAGAGAGAGAGAGAGAGAGAGAGAGAGAGAGAGAGAGAGAGAGAGAGAGAGAGAGGAGGGAGGGAGGGGGAGGGAGGACAGAGACAGAGATAATGAATGAATGAATGAATGAATGAATGAATGTTTAAAGATAAACGGCTATTGGGTGTCAAAGAAAAGGTACAAGGTGATGAACATCAATTTAAAATTCCAAACTTATTAATAAAAACAATTATTAATAAAAAATAATGTAGACATCTATATTAATATTAAATATGAAAGACAAAATAAACGCCATGGTCACTCCGTGAAAACAGTGTATGGTTAGTAAATCAATGTTGCACGGAAATATCGACACAAAACGAAAAACATATTTGAAAATATTATCACAGATTCTCATAGAACGAATCTTAATGTTCTCAAGAGATATGGAATATGTGCTATATTCGCCATTCTCAAGGAAACCTATAAGAATGTTGCCACCTCTACACCACAATGAGGAACTGCACACGCAGAGACAGAGAGAGAGAGAGAGAGAGAGAGAGAGAGAGAGAGAGAGAGAGAGAGAGAGAGAGAGAGAGAGAGAGAGAGAGAGAGAGAGAGAGAGAGAGAGAGAGAGAGAGAGAGAGAGAGAGAGAGAGAGAGAGAGAGAGAGAGAGAGAGAGAGAGCGCGAGAGAGGGGGGTATAGAGACGATAAAAAAAAGTAAAGTTTAATCTAGAGCACATTGATTTTTTTTATCTTATCATCGGCTATTGGACGTCAAACATATGGTCATTCTGACAGGTGTTTTATTTAGGAAACCCGCTATCGCCACATAGGCTACTCTTATACGACAGACAGCAAGGGATCTTTTATTTGCGCTTCCCACAGGCAGGATAGCACAAACCATGGCCTTTGTTGAACAAGTTATGGATCACTGGTCGGAGCAAGTGGTTTGCAGAGCACTCACTCAGGGTTTGGAGTCGGTATCAGGATTAAAAATCCCATGCCTCAACTGGGATCCGAACCCAGTACCTACCAGCCTATAGACCAATGGCCTAACCACGACGCCACCGGAACCGGTAGAGACGATAGAAATTAAATGAATGAATGTTTAACGACACCCCAGCACGAAAAATACATCGGCTATTGAGTGTAAAACTGCGGTAATGCAAACAAATAAAGTGATGATCAATATCAATATAAAAATTCAAAATTTAAATAAAAACAGTGTAAAGAACTGTGCAAAAATACAAATGTCACAGATAGATACTGACTTTTACTCAAAATTTCAATTATATCTCGAAAAAACCCCAAGGGGATTTGTGCTGTATTGGCCATTCTCAAAGAAAATGTTACACCCCTGCACCACGGTGAGGTTACAGCACGCGCAGGGGTAGACGATAGAAAGACTTCTAACAAAAATGAAGAATAAATAGCGGAGCTCTATAGGCCGAAAGGCCTGTTAATTGTTTGTTTTGTTTTGTTTTGTTCTATTTTGGTTTTGTTTTGTTTTGTTTGTTGTTTTGTTTTGTTTGTTTGTTGCTTTGGGTTGTTTTTTGTTTTGTGGGGGGTTCTACACAGTAGACTTGTGCATCAGACACGAGTGAATGGTGTAATCGTTTTACAATTTTTATTAGCAGACAAAACCAGTGTCTTCATCATGTTTTTCCAAATACACAATATACATAGTGAGTACCTACTTTATATATACAAGGGATGTAACGATTTATCGACAAGTCGACATGTCGCGATATTTCTCTCAATGATACGATTCACAATACATGCACTATTGTGTCGATACTTACGGTTTTTAAAAATCGATATTTGCCATTTAAAGTATCGATTTATTTGAAATAAATTTACGTTTTACCAAATTTAAGTCGAAACTAACCATACGCAAACCGCATATCTTGCCCTAGTTTCCGTTCCAGTTACCGTTATCGGAACCAGTCCACGCACAGCTGTGTATAAGCGTTACGTTAAATTAATTTTGATTGGCTGATATCCAGATTTGTGGCCAATCGCTTGCTCGAACCTAGCACTTCATCAATATTGTTTGACATGTGCGTCATCTTTGCAAAGCATGGCGTTCTTAGCAGACGAATTTGAAAAATCCCCCTGCTAAGTACAAGTCTGCCGTGTGGCATTTTTTCAAGTTTCCCATTTATTATGAGAACAGTATTAGAAAAGTGTGTAAAAATAAGACATGCAAGTCCGTAATTACATTGGCAACACGACAAATATGTCACACATTACTCACCATCACCCATCATTGCATGACTGCTCGACTCCCCTGATCCTACGAAACGTAAAACAGAGTCGAGTACGTTAAATGTTTGCAAAACGCTGCAAAGTTGAATGAAGTAGTTGTTCAAAAACTGCCACTGAATTGTGACCACAGTAAAACGATAACAAAAAGCATAGACAAGTTTATAGCACACGATTTGCGACCATATTCTGTTGAAAATGCTGGGTTTGTTGAGCTTATTCATGCATGTGCTCAAGTCTAAATATCAAATCCAAAGCAGAAAGCCATTCCAGAACTTCATAGATTCGAGATCAGGTTCAACTGCAACTAAATCAGGCCCATGCTTTTTAAAACAAATAATTCAACACAGTTGTGAACCATTTGTGGTTCTTTTCCTTGCAATCCTCACAAATGTAAGTCTGCATTTAGTTTCATTGTTTGTGATCTACTATTAATACATTAATAATTTTCAAGACCAACAATTCAGCATTTTTTATTATAAATTTAATATCGCGATACTTATCGTATCGTGAGGTGAATATCGTGATACGTATCGTATCGCAACCCTACTGTATCGTTACACCCTTTATATATACACACACACACACATACAAAGCTGAAATTGCAGGATATATTTCTATATTCGGAGGACAGTATGAAAACGGGGTGAATGACTCAAAACCTGACAACAAACGCACTGTTGGAAGAGCAGAATGCCAGTTTTCAAAGTAAGCGAAATAAAGTTGAAGTGTGTTTAGTTTGACGACACTACTAAAGCACATCAATTTATTAATTATCGGCTGAGCTTTTTGGATATCAAACATTTGGTAATTTTGACACGAAGTCTTAGAGGAACCAGCTACATTTTCCCATCACCAGCAAGGGATCATGTATATGCACTTTTACACAGACAGGACACACATACCACGACCACTGATATACCAGTCGTGGGGCTCTGGTAGGGACGGTGGAAGAAACAGTCTCAAAATGGGTCCTCTTAGATGGTTCGAACCAGTAAGGCAAGCACATCAGGTATGTGCTGAGGCATGAGTGGGCAAGACACCATTCCAAATTTATGAGAGAGAGACAGACACACACACACACAGGGAGAGAGAGAGACAGTGAGTGAGACAGACGGACAGAAAGCCAGACGGACATAGAGAGAGAGAGGGGGGGCCATAGCAGTTTTTTCATTCATATCTAACACTACTACTATTACCGATAACACAAATATAACACAAATAAATAGATGAAATGTTTTTTAATATTATAAAAAAGCCCAATATATAAAACCACAAAAAAGTTAAGAATATATCAAAACATGTATGAAGAATAAAATTGTCAGTTGCGGATCTACAGTGGGTGAGAAGTATAAAGGAACAGTAAAATATACAATACAACATGTACAATACTAATATCAGTAATTCGGCAAACGTGAAAAGGCGTAAATATAAAAAAAGAGAACATAAGACTGATGTTAGTATCATGTTATACCATTTATATTGGGAAAATTAGTGATATTACAAAGGTAGCTCGGTAAAAAAAAAAAACCAAATACTATCCGGTAATATACGAAGGAGCTGGTAACAAAGGTTTAACTATATTTGATGGTTATAAAAAACAGTTTATAATTAAAGAAAACAAATAGAACAAAAATAGTTCTGAATTATTATTTTTTATGTTTTTCTTTTTAATTTATTATTATTATTATTTATTTATTTATTTATTTTAATTTTTATTATTTTTATTTTATTATTTTTATTTTTTTGAAGCAACTAGTGTTGCCAAACACAATTAGTTATATTCCCTAGGGGTTTGCTCTGCTAATTCTTCCGAATATCGTCCATGAATTAACTTCGTACAGGCTAGAGTTGAACATTCGGGGCTAAGCCTAATAGCGATCGTTACTACTCAGCCCGATAGAAAAAAAAGAAGAAAAAAGGACAACTTTACGAAAATTAAGTGTGGCTCTTTCTCCTTTATTTGTACAATTTTCTATAACAATTAAAAGTTCCTTTGAGTCGGTAGTAAACGTTTCACGACTATGTCACCCATAGGGTTTCAGCAAAAGGGTAAAACGGGTATGGTGCCATACCCAAATTTGTTTGGCATAACAATAATGTTGATGAAAAAGCATACAGAAACACCATGAACCCTGACGAAGGAAAGACAGAAATGTTTATATTTAGTAACACATTAAAACATCTTAATTATGGTTATACTCGTCGAACATATAATTTAATATCCCCTACCCCTAATTTTTTGTCACTTTTTCACCATGCTAATTTTGTACATAAGGTCAAATTTCTCACTTATTGCCAGGAATCAGAATGTCCACCCTGATTTTTATTATGGCCCAGGTGGTCCCCTCACCAAATATGGAGTGTGATTTAGGGGACCTTTCATGCATGCAAAATATCCCCATCTCAAAGAGTAATATGATTAAGGATTACACAGATAATGAGGCAGGAAGCACTGCCGCCAACCCATGGGGTAGTCTTTTTTATTAGTAGCAAGGGAGCTTTTATAGTCACCATTCAACAGACAACATAAGCGTACGAGACAGAGGGGCGGAGGGATGGGTAACTCCTCCCCTAATGCTGGAACAAAACCTCAAATTCAAGCAAAAATTATAGAAATATTCTGACAAAATGTGCTAACCTGAGAATTTGTTACCATGTAAATTCCATCATTCTACCCTCAAAATTAGTTGTAATCCATGTACAAATGCGTAGTGATTCGTCTGCAACCCTATATAGCTGTTTGGTAGTAATGCTAATATTAATATGTTGTTATCCTGATTCGGGCATATTCGTTTCATTCGGACAAAAGTCAGCCTGCCATCGCCCCCCCCCCCCCCCCCCCCATATTACAAAAATGGGAGACCGTACGTCTATGACAGACAAGATAGTACATATCACAACCTTTGTTACACCAGTTATGGAACACTGGCTGGAACGAGAAATAGTTTAGTGGATCCACCAACGTGGATCGATCCTAGATTAACGTGCATCAGGTGAGCGTTTTACCACTGGTGGAGCAATAATTGTAATAAACAACAAATCTAACAAATCAAGACAAATACATAACAGAGTTCGATTATAGCAAAAACAAGCAAAACAAGCAATTGGTCGGTCCAATATAGTGAAATCTCTCAAAACCGCACACTCTGTACCCCGGAATTCCCCCAAAACATGACATTTTTCACTGCCCTTTTTTAAAAATCAGTACCGTACGAGGTGCGATCAAAAGGTTCCGATACTACAACTTTAAAACAGCAAAAACCATGCCGGACCTAATTGTGGCCGCCGTCTCCTTCGAAGTAGCCATATTATGCAGCGATACACCGCTCCCTGCGCTTCTGCCACGCTTGGAATGCCCCCTGGAAGTCATGTTCTTTAAGCGAGTCAATAACCATCTGCGATTCGCGCTGGATTGCCTCCACGGTGTCAAAACGACGACCCTTCAGATTGAACTTCATCTTGGGGAAGAGAAAGAAGTCGCAGGGAGCCAAATCCGGCGAGTAGGGGTTGGGTGAGAAGCGACGATCATGTTGGTCCGGGCGAAAAACTCGCGTGTTTTCAACGCTCTGTGAGGTGGCGCGTTGTCATGATGGAGCACCTTATTGCCATTGCGCCACAGTTGAGGTCGTTTACGCCGAATGTTCTCCCTCAGACGCCTCAGCAACTTCCTTGATGGTGATCCGACGATCCTGACGCACAATTCGTTCAATTTCTTCGACATTTTCGGGGGCTGTGCTCGTGGGGGGTCGCCTTGACTTCTCAGCATCCTCCAGTGACGTTCTGTCCCTCTTAAAGCGAGAATGCCACTCAAAACACCTCGCCCGGCTCATTGCTTCGTTGCCGTAGGCTTGCTTAAACATTTCGAGGGTCTCCGTTGCTAATTTCCCCGAGTTTGACACAGAATTTGATGTTTGCTCCCTGTTCAAGTTTCAGGTCCATAGTGAAATCACAAATAAGCAAGTACACGTGGTCACAAAAAAAGCGTGTAACACAAATTCCGATGTTGAACACGCGACGAAAGTCACTGCTCGCTCCTGCTGCACGTGCATGGCCATGTCGCGCTCCATTTGTTCGCAACAAGAACAGTCTCGGAACTTTTTGATCGCACCTCGTACATAACTAAACCTCTCTAAACCGGATACCTCTTAAACCCGGACATTTTACTTGGTTGCGAGGGTGTCCGGTTTAGAGGTGTTTCACTGTAAAAGGAAAATTATATAAAACCACTGAAGGGAAAATTATGTCCACTGACGTTATTTTTATATTTGTGGTTAGATGCACCTAAGACACTGTAAAACTATCTATATCTATGTCTAAAGAAATATAGGCCTACTGAGGTCATTAAATCTGCATAGGCACAAAAGCGAACATATATCTATAATTCTATCATGACTTTGGAAAATACTCGATTCTGATTGGCCAGTTACTTTAAATCTTAGGTGATTAATCATGGAGAACCACCTAATATTTAATTAGGCCACTTTACTCGCGTATGAATACAACGCGGTATTAACAAAATGTCAGCAGAACAAAGGGGCACCTTTGACATCGGTACGCTTCAGGACGTTTTTGATATAAATCCAGACTGGTTTGAAGAAGAAATGTATGTAGAGTTGCCAAAACAAGAAAATTATGAAACTGCAGTTTTAACAATAAGAAAAGGAAAAATAGCTATATAATACTGTAGCCTACTTATAGTAGACGATCGAATTTTGTTACAAAATGAAAAAGAAAATGACAGAATGCATATTAGCTTCAGTTTCCAAGCCTTTGAATATCTCACAACATATAAGGGCTGCGATGTCTGGATTTTTTCAAATTGAGGACAGTAATATTGTGATAAATAATTATTTTCAGAATTAAGACTGCGTTAAACGTTGCAGCTTGGTCGACATTTTGGGAGAGGTGTGGGGGGTGAGTTATTAAATTTCAAACAAACGTGTTATTTATTCTTGTTTATGGATTTTCGTTTACATCTGTCAATAGAATAGACAAGATTAAGTATTTGTTCCAAGTTTTACGGTCGTATGTATTTATTTATTAATTATGTTTTATACTGTCAACAGGTGTTGACATTTCAACATTATCCACACAAACAAAGTGGAACTGTCCTGCTTGTTCACTCCTATTCCCTCCGCGTATTAAAAATAGTTCTAAGCTTGAATACGTTTTAATCGTGGTAGAATGGAGATAAACATACTCGCGTTCGGTTTTAAATCACATTTAGTGGTGTTAAATCCACGATAACCTACCTCGAAAATGAAATCAGAGTATGTTTATCTCCTAATTATAACAATACAGGTCATTAAATCTGCATAGGTACAAAGGCGTAAATATAACAAAAGAAAAAATATTTATAATTAAATTCTAAACATACTAATAATAACATTAAAAGTTAACATTTTTTTTTTTTTTTTTTTTTTTTTTTGGGGGGGGGGGGGGGGTAGGTTAAAACAATAACGCTCAGTAAGACAAATTACCAATAGAAAATGACATCATCAGGTATGACGTTCCCTGACGAATTAAGTTTTACATTCATCGAGAATTGAACAAACTCCCGTTGCTGGATCAATGGAATGACGTTATATTGTAATGAATGTAACGGAAATTTAATTATTTAAGGATTGTCTGTTATTTCGTTTACGTTCATTGGGGTATAAACAAACAAACAAAAATCATCCGTAAACTGTGTGAATCGGCGAAGCCGTTCTCAAATAAATTTGTGGATGATTTTTTTTGTTTTCCCCATACTCAGATGAACGTAAAAGAAATAACAGACAATTTACTTCTAATTAAATTTGAAACACACGTACTAATAATAAATAGCCTAACATTAAAAGTTCATATTTTATTTTCATTTTTTTTTTTTTTGGTTTAAACAATAACGCCCAGTAAAACAAATTACCAATTATAAAATGACGTCATCAGGTATAACGTTCTCTGACGAAAATTTGTTTACATTCATCGAGCTATGAACAAACTCCCGTTGCTACGTCTGGACCAATGGGATGACGTTATATTGTAATGAATGTAACGGAAATTTAATTATAAAAGCGTAAATATAAGTTATATAACAAGAGAAAAAATATTACAAATAAGGCTGATATCAAAATCCACCCGTGATGTTAGTAACTTAGTATCACATGATTAGGGCCCCCACGAGTCGAAAATATTGGACTTGAGTACTCGAGGGTCAAACTTGACCGCGACCAGAGTACCCGACACTAGATGATAATGAGACTAAAAAATAAAGTAAAACAGTATTATATATCTTCATTCCAGCACTGAAAATCGATTGTATTGCATTCCACATACTGGACTTTTATTTTGTTTTATAGCCCTATAATGTAACTGGCGGCAACCATATTAGTATGGCAAAATGGCGTGTATGTATATATATATATATAATTAAATGAGGGTGCCCCCTCCTGGCACGGAATCGAGTCCTTGTTAGACTAGGCCCTTACTCGAGTACTCGTGGAGACCCTACATATATTATTTATATGCTAAAAGCCAATGGTACATGTTTCACAAAGATGGCTCGGTAAAAAGATAAAATTCTTCTCCGAGTCATTTAATATACAAAGGGTGTGTAACCAAAGTAAAAATAACTATATTCGACACTAATAAAAAAATGTATTAATTTTTTGTTTAATATATATATATATATATATATTCAATTTTGTGCTGTATTGGCCATTCTCAAAGAGAATGTTACACCCCTGCACCACGGTGAGGTTACAGCACAATATACATATACATATACATATACATATACATATACACATACACATACACATACACATATGTATATATATGTATATACTAGTATATGTGTATATATATGCGTGTGTGCGTGCGTGTGTGTGGAGCATCTCATGTTGCCAAATCATGTATAGTCTGCAGGTACATGTTCGGCCCTTTGTTCCCCATATTAATTAATTTGATACATGTACAAGCTGGTGTTGAATATTCCTGGGGCTAAACGTGCAAGTGATTGTTCCTACTCACCCTGACAAAACATAATAATAAAAAAACTGTAATAAGTTTAAAGGTCCTATGTCAAAGTTGAAACTACAATACCTAGTTATATTCACATTTATTTGTAATAAATAACTACAAATAAAACTACACATAATCTTTCCATAATTAACTCAAGAATAGTAGGCCTAATGTTTAAACGTTTTGTACTGGACGACAAGAGGCATTTCCCAGATAAACTGTTGCTAACAAATTGGACAATACTTAAATTCCTTTTGGCTATAGCACCCACGAATATACACCACGAATATATAACACCCACGAATATATAACACCCACGAATATTAGATCTCGAACCATAGTTCACAGTTCTTCTTTCCTAAGGCCCAAAACACAGAATCCGGGTCTTGGTCTGGGTATGGTATATCTGGCGATCGAGTATACTCTGGCGAGTATGGTACCAGTCGACAATGAAAATCACTGAATCGAATGTGATAAACTGGCGCGAACTACAAATCTGGCAACAGTTCGACATAGAACCTGCGCTATAATTCACATTGCCAGACTGGCAGCTGCACAATGTTCGAACCTTACTCACTCATTTTGTTTAATAACCAACATGAAAGGTATACATTAATTAACGTGGATTTCTGATACTTATTGTTGATCTTTATAGAAGTAAATTTATCTAAATATATGAACGCATTAATATATAGAGGGTATTTTATGTGTTTGTCAAATGTGATTTATATCTCGAGTTAAGTTTGTAATCATATCTCACGAGTCGCGCTTGCACAATGAGTCTGATATGATTGCGCACTTCACGAGATGAGATATAAATCATATTTGACAAAAATCGTGAAATTTTCTATTTAATATATAACTTATGGCAATTTACCTTTATTTTTAAAGTGTCTGCAGCAAAATAGTTCCGGCTTTCTTACAGTGAAGATAACACTTTCTACAGTTTCTACAGTGAAATGTTCACACTAAAATGTGTTATCGTCACTGAGTGACTGATAACACTTTTATTTTACTGATATTTTAAGATATTTCACTAAATGTTATACTAGTATAATAAATATTGATAACACGTTACAGTTACAGACGCAAACGTCAAACTACATAAGACATTACGTATTTGCCAAAATCGTCAGACCCAGAACCAGACACAGTTTCGGTGTGTTTCGGGCCTAAGAGAGTAAGGACATTCTGGCATTCTGTTACACAAGCACTCTTTCCAGTCCTTGGTAAGCAGGTTTTCTAGTAACGATCTGAAAAAGAACAACAGAAATTTCCATTTATAGTCACCTTTTTGTGGGAAAAAAACCCACTCAGTGGATTACACAAATAATGGTCTTTGAGAAAGGAAAAGAAAGAAATATTTGTTGTCTATAATATTGTTATTTGACACTTTGGAGAGAAAATACGAGTGTCCTGAGTTTGCAGTCATTGTCTAATGTCAGATATTTCTGACTAACAGAGCATTATAATTTAGGTCAAACTCGACCCGGACCCGAGTACCCGACACTTACACTAGATGATAATGAGACTGAGGAATATATAGCATTACAGCGCTGAACATGGATGCCAAATCATGTCATTGTATTGCATTCCATACATTCGACTTTTGTTTTCCCTCCATGTCTCATAGCCCTATAATAATGTAACCGGCGGCAAGCATATGACAACATGACGTAAAAAATTGAATTGAAAGATAGTGCTCTTCCTTGCACGATTACTCGAGTACTCGTGAATACCCCTAGGCGTCACTGACAACTAAAACTACATATTAAATTCAGTTTCCCCGGTTTAGAATATCAATGACTGCATATCCAATAGTTTTCCGGTCGTATGCTAATGTTTTTATCAGTCATTGTTGATTTATTTTGTAATATATATGTTTTCGTGCATGCGAAATTATTTGAATTTCTTACACACCCGTTGGTGAGAACACCGTGCGTTATTTATGATAAAACATATCTTGTTTACACAGACACGTACGTGTGTTAACAATTTCAAGAGATACGACAATCTACTTCTATGCCATATATCCAATGAAAAACAACATGATGGAAATCGATTACACTAGCTGTGACGTATAGTTAACCTGATAATCATGTGTCTGTAACGCGTAAAGTCAGCTACAAGTGCAAAGGGTTGTAAATATCTTTTAGTGGATTTTTTTTTTTAATTTGCTTAAAACCTTGTTTTGAAGATATGTAAAAAAATAGAATAATACATTCGAGTCCGTTAGATACCATTTATCTCACAACTCGTTGTTTAAAAACGTATCAAACTCGCTTTCGCTTATTAGATATATTTTAAAACAACTCGTTGTGAGATAAATGGCATCTAACGGCCACTCGTGTATTATTCGCTATGTAAAATCTGGTTAGGGCAACACACCTTTTATATATATACACGTGTGTGTGTGTGTGTGTTTATATATATATACACATGTGTGTGTGTGTGTTTATATATATATATATACACACGTGTGTGTGTGTGTGTTTATATATATATATATATATATATATATATATATATATATATATATATACACGTGTGTGTGTGTGTGTGTTTATATATATATATATATATATATATACACATGTGTGTGTGTGTGTTTATATATATATATATATATATATACACATGTGTGTGTGTGTGTGTGTGTGTTTATATATATATATACACGTGTGTGTGTGTGTGTTTATATATATATATATATATATATATATATATATATATATATATATATATATACACGTGTGTGTGTGTGTTTATATATATATATATATACACGTGTGTGTGTGTGTTTATATATATATATACACATGTGTGTGTGTGTGTGTGTTTATATATATATATATATATATACACATGTGTGTGTGTGTGTGTGTTTATATATATATATATATATATATATATATACACGTGTGTGTGTGTTTATATATATATATATATATATACACATGTGTGTGTGTGTGTGTTTATATATATATATATATATATATACACGTGTGTGTGTGTGTGTTTATATTTATATTTATATATATATATATATATATATATATATATATATATATATATATATATATATATATACACATGTGTGTGTGTGTGTGTGTGTGTGTGTTTATATATATATATATATATATATATATATATATATATATATATATATATATATATATATATATATATATATATATATATATAACAAAATTACATTTTGAACAAATATAATAATAAAACTACTGCCAACAGTTCAGTTATTTAATAATTACATGTTTCGGCATATTGCCTTTTTCAAATTAACAATAAGATGACGTAACGTCATCCTGACGTCATTCTCATCCTGACGTCATTGAGACAAACAGATTATTTTTTATACACTCTCATTTCCATTATTGTAATATTGTTTTATCAATTTGTACAGGATCTGTGTAGATACAACAGTAGTCTAAAAACAGCAGGTTAATGCATTGAAAAGTAGCCGTCAAAACAGACATTAAACCACTAACTGAACATATTGAAATTTTAAAGAACAATGTCACATTTTAAATAAAAAAAGGTAATAATAAGTGTATAAATGCATTTTATAGCAATTTTGTTAAATTACTATAAGGACAAGATTATTTAATTAATTATGGAACATGGAAACACAAAGTAATGTCACTGTACTGCATTGGATATTTATAACGTTACTGAATGCCTAAGATGTGTTTACATGAAATATAACGTTATCATTAAGTCCATGTGGCGTTTTGGTTCTCAGTTCGTGTATCCAAAAAGTTTCTCTAACTAGTCGATGATGTTCATCATTGCTAAATACTTGTTCAATAGGCATAAAAGAAAAGTTAGATATGGAATGATAATTCGTAGATTTGCTAGGATATAAATTGATGTCGCTACGATGTCCATTCATACGTAAAGACAGCTTACCCCCTGTTTGTCCTACATATTGCATACTACATTTTGTGCAAGTGATAAGATAAATTACGTTTGAAGAACAGCATGTCATAGTATGTTTTATGGGATAAACGCGTCCAGTTTGCCTGCTTTCAAAGTGCGTTTTTTCTTCAAGGAATTTGTCATTTTTACATTTACTTTTACCACATTTTAATGCAGAGTGCTTTTTATTATCATCATTAGATTGTAGTTTAGAATGAACAAGCATGTCTTTAAGATTATGTGGTCTTTTAAAAGCAACAATTGGTTTACTGTGTGCTAGTATGTTGAGTTTACTTGACTGTTCGAGAATTCCCCAATATCTGTGTAATACATGGCCAATATTTGGAAGGCATGGGTTGTATGTTACGACAAAAGGTATCATTGTTTTTTGTTCAGACGTAGATGCAGGAGATTCGATATGTTTTTCTTTGGGTCCAATTGATGTTTTTTCTACAGCATTATTTACAATGGCAGGAGAGTAAAGTCTATTCAAGAAGTGTTTTTTCAAACTATTTAGTTTAGTTTGTAACGTGTCACTGTTTGAAATGATTCTGGTGTACCTTTTAGCTTGACTGAAAGGAATTCCTTTTTTACATGCCTTGGGGTGAGCTGATTTGAAATGTAAATATTGGTGTGTGTTTGTAACTTTTGTGTGAACAGTTGATGAAAAAGACCCACTATCTGTTTTAATGACATCGACATCTAAAAATGTAACTTTATTCCTTGAATATGTGTATGTAAAGTGAATAGTAGGGTGCTGTTGATTGGCAGATTCAATGAATTTATTAAGATCTTGTTCAGAATGGTCCCAAATAAAAAATATGTCATCTATATATCTAAGCCAAAGTAGCGGCGATCTAACACATTTGCTCAGCAGAACTTTTTCAAAACAACCCATAAATAAATTAGCATAACTAGGGGCCATTCTTGTACCCATTGCAGTGCCTTGTATTTGGATAAAGTTTTCACCATTAAATTGAAAATTATTTGATTCTAATATTGTTGCAACTAGTTTACTAATTGTTTTAATGGGTATGTTGGAGTTGTAATTATCACCAGTTAGAGTTCTTTCTATTGCTTCAATCCCTTCGTTGTGAGGAATGTTTGTATATAAAGATGAAACGTCCATAGTTACGAGGAATGATTCTTTGGATACATTTGGTATATTACGCAATTTTGTAAGAAAGTCTGATGTGTCACGTACATATGAGTCTAATTTTTCGACGTGTGGCTTCAGAATGTCATCTATGAGACACGAAATACGTTCTGTTGGTGAATTACATCCGGATATGATTGGGCGTCCTGGATATCCAAGAGGGAGGTCTTTATTAACAGTTTTGTGTACTTTAGGTAAAATGTAGAACTGTGGAGTCTAACGTTCCTCGTGTTTTAAACATTTAAATACATCCTCTGTAATTTCTTGATTATTGCGCATTTGATGTATTATTTTGTTAACGGTTTTTATATGAGCCTCAGTTAAGTCTGTTTCTGTTTTATTGTAAAATCGCTTGTCTGATAGCTGTCTCTTGACTTCTGCAATATAACTGTCTTTTTTCATAATTACAATGGTAGAACTTTTGTCGGCTTTTTTTATGACTATTGAGTCATCCATTATTAGTTTCCTTAGAGCCTTCCTTTCACTTTTTGATATATTTCCAAAATGTTTCTTTTTGTTATTTTCTTTCAATATGCTTTGTGTTATAATGTGTATGAAGATGTCAAGACATTGGTCTCTTCCGGGAGGTGGTGTCCAACTTGAATGTGGCCTAAACTTGGAAAATAATAGTTTGTATTTGTCATCATTATTAGCATCATCATCATTAGTAATATGTGTTTGTTTGCCAAAATATTCTATTAACCGTAAACGTCTACAGAATTTGAATATATCACCCGCTAAAATATTTTGGTTAGCGGGTTTTGGAGTTGGACAAAATGACAATCCTTTTCCTAAAAGTTTGTACTCTATATCGTTTAGTTTTTTGTTGGAAATGTTAATTATGTTCTTCTTTGCCATTTTGATTTCGTCATGTTTGCGTTTAATACGTTTCCATTTCGCCCGGTTTTTGGTGGAGATAAATCTGCGATTTCTACTAACCTTGTTAGTTTGATTAGGGTTTTGTTTATGTGTGCTACAATATATAAACACACACACACACACACACACATACAGACACATATTATAAAGGGGAAAAAATCTTTAATATGTAATTTTAGTGATCAGAAAGGATCTGTTAGTCGGAAACATGTTACAGTGGTAGGAATCTCGGGATATATAGCTTCAGCGAGCCTGTTACACCGTTATCGAACCTAGCCAAATAGCCACGATATCAAAACGTTTTAAACTGATTTTATTTTATCATACAACCCCTTTCTAGTTATATGTTTGTAATATATTTCAGTCAAAAGCGGTATAGAACTGGCGTAGGAAGCGTGGGGGGCACGTGCCCCCCCCCCACTTTTCATATATTTTGCTTTATGTCTGCTTTATAATAGTGTAAGTGTGTAAATATAAGTGTGCACCCCCCCCCCCCCCTTTTTTTTTTTGCACCTTCCTACACCACTGTATAAAAACTATTAGTTTTATCGTGTAGAAACTATACCGGAAGTCTGACAACAGCAGGTGCCCGAAAGCATCTTGGGAATGGCATAGCCAGCCTAAAAGTTATGTTTTGAAATTTTAAATAAAATACTTTGATTATATTTCAAAGTCTGTTGTGTTACATCATTACAATTTTTGTACTTTTTTCTGTGAAAATAAACTCAAGTTTATGTGTGACCTAAGAAGATCTATACCACTGGCTGCTAGTGACTGACATGCTCATATACCACTAAGAGTTTCGAACATGTCCGTCCCGGGGCCTGTCTCTGGATAGCCAGTGACTTGCTCCGGGACAGAAAAAAAAATTAAGGGGACAATTTTGAAATTTACATCCAAAAAATTAAATAGTGGGCCTTTAAAATGTTGATGCGCATCTCTAATTAATATAATTAATAAAGAAAATTCTACTCATTAAATTTGGTCGCTAGATTAGATCGGGCGGTCAAAAAGAAATTAGATACATAGATAACTAGTTTAAGAAGCCCATCCCGAGTCCGACCTCCGATACCATCGGTGGCCTGATTTGGGATGGGAGGGTGTGTCTCTGTGTGTGTGTGTGTGTGTCTGTGTGTGTGTGTGTGTGTGTGTGTGTGTGTGAAAATGGACAGAATTTTGAAATATGGTAATTAGTAAAAGAAATTAGTAGGATTAAAAAAAAGAAAAAAGTTAAAGCCAAACATAAAATGAATTGACTGCTCGGCCGAATATTTATATAATTTGGAGCATTTTAGAAGGACAGTCCAAAAATAAATAAGAGAAAGAAGAGAGGATCGGAATATTTAATAATATTCTTTTAAAAAGAAGTTATTTCGACATAAACATTTTGAACGAATGTCTAAAAGCTTAAAGTCCGATCTACATGATCCGGGCCGGGGGGGGGGGGGGGGGGGGGGGGGAGGGTATGTTTGAGGTGGGCGGAATTTGGAATACGAATATAGTAGTTAGGTCAAAGACCGAAACCAAATTGAGCTACAAAAATTTAAGTCCAAACAAAAAAAATTGAGTGCTCGACGGAAAAGGTTTTAAGGTGATTTGAGCAATTTAGACGGGCTGCCAAAATAAACTGCGTCGGACTGTTTACCAAAAAAAATAAACATACATTTTTTAATGCGGGTCACAAATTTTAAAGTCCGACTAAGCCCTTGGAAGGTTGATGACTACGTCAGACGCTGTACCAATATATAGGCCTAAACATTCTTTGCAGGAAGCTACTTGCTTTTTTGTTTTAAAATGTTTAATTCAAAACACTGGCTAGTTCTGAATGGGAGCGAATAATATAAGTTGTAGAAGCATCACGAGGGGTATTCTCCGATTCGGGTTGCGCGTGCATCCCGACAAACCGCATGGTGGCAGGCCGCAGTTACCATGACGACTACGGGACTGGGTGAAAACAAACCGTTATTTGTATGGGAGTTAATGGGAGCACTAGAGGAATATCGTTAATTACGTGACTTCTGTCCACGCAAATCGAAAATGCCGAAAACCTGAGCAGCCTTTGGCAATACACATCATATTATGATGATAGACAGCAAGTTAAAAGTTTTAATATTTCCCGTAGACGAGGTTAAAAAACGTTTGTGGGCCAATGCTTGCAAAGGACGGGGGAAACCACGGGTGCAACGATCCAACTTTACCCACCTCTGTACTCAACAGTTCATATCAGTGAGGATGTAGGAGTGTAAATAAAAGAAACAGACATCTGACATGCTGGTGCAGACCAACAAGCAGGATTTTGATAACGGGAATATACTTCAAATCCATCTAAAGCTATCTTCAAATATGAAAATTTCCTATCGAGGGGGAACCCTTCAAAGGCTCAAGACTGGACCCCCCCCCCCCCCTGCTAAAATTCCTGGATCCGCCCCTTCGGTGTGAATATGAACATGGATTTGCAAGAAATCAGTGATTACTTATCGGTAGCACATTTGACTATAGTCCGTCGTCACATCCTCCTATTTTGTAAATAAAGTTTGGTTTAAGAAGAAAAGTAAAAGTTTTGGAAATAACAAAACCAAACCTATTTTTGTGTGCAATTGTGTGAAATAAATGATTTGTAGTAAATTTCATAGTATTAAAAATACACGTTCCCTGTGGGAAAGGCTATACATGTAAATGTTTTTCTATTGCATTAACATGTCACACTTTTTACTTATATATTTTGTACATTTTTGTAAATAAAATGTTATTATATATTTTGTAAATTTTAAAAAATAAAATGTCGTACTGAATTAGCGCAGTTTCTTTTCTTTGTGTTTTTCTTCTTTTTTAATGCGTTTAGGTGATTATGTAAAATACTATTCAGTTTGTCGATAGCTAAATACAAATGTACGCTTGGAAAGTATCCCAATAGTTTTATTTAGTCTACCTAAGCATTTGCAAAACATTGATAATTTTCAGAACAATATAAAAGCCATAGATCTATAATTGTCGCCATATTAATACAGAATCGGTTAAAATATGGTGCTTAAATTTCATGCTTATTGTAATGTAGTAAATATATAACTTAAAGTTGTTGGTATTAACTTAACCCAGCCATACAGGTGCAGGCAGCAGTGTGCTGTCACAATATAGACAAACAGATACTTTATTAACAGGTAATTTATTAACGTCTCACCTAATGTACATCACATATTTACTAAATAAAACAAACATAAAAATACATAAGCCATTCCTTATGGGATTATGAAAGACAGTATAGTTAAATAATAGAAGTATGTACAATTAAAATAATACCGTTGTGTCTCTACGATGTATATTTTTAAAAACCCAGGTTTTGGCTGTTACAAATGCAAGGTTAGGCTCGGACATTAAAATACATAACTTCTCTAACTTAGGTAAAACATAAACAAAATTTACAACATAACTGAGCATGCTGGAACAAATTAAAACGAAGATCCTCATAAAAACGGGCAGTTTACAAAAAAGGCAATACTATATCTAGTTTTCTCATCCACTGTAACCCTGGGACGATGTGGCATCCTTTAACTTTTGTAATGGCATTACTTCAGCTGTGAAGATGATAACGTCAGCATCGTGGGTTTCGTAATTTAGCAGTGCATGGCCGTCGGAACGGTATCTGGAGTGTGTCTGTGTAGGGGGCACAATCTCTTGGGGTTCCCTTCCTCTAGTGAGTGGGGGGGGGGGGGGGAGAGATGCACAAGTTATATATATTTTACCTTTTATATTTATTTGTTTCACACACGCACATACACACACAACTGGTTGTACGCCTCGAGTGACTTGCGATTTGTCATGGTTTCCCTACTACAGGTACTCCTTGGGGTTTTTTTTTTTGCCAGTGTTCCATGTTTGATAGGATTAGGAAAACTAGCGGTAGTAAATCATATCTGAGATTTTATTCAGGCCACTGAATGATGCAATACACCACTGTTAAATTAATTTATTAGAACAGCAGAGTTTCTGCCAGAGAGTGAAACGGGTAGGCCTAACTGGCGCCATACCCAAATTGTTTTGCAGATTTGTTTTTTAACGTTAACTTTTTGACATAATTAATTACTCTTATCATTACTGTATGATTTTCTTAACCCTATTTCTAAAATTCTAAAATTTCTAAATTGATTGGCAACAGATTAACACTTGGGACTACCGACTAAAACAAAACATCGGAAGTACATGAATGCAATAACATGCACACGCATGTGCAATATCATGAATCTGCGTATGTTTATATGGCAACTTTAAGTAAAATTTAACAAAAAATATTTTTATTTCGCAACATATCATGTTCAGGTGTAGTTATAGTATAACGAGAATACTGACAGAATCCAAAATAGAAGTGCTATGCTTCTCAATGGACAAAAATACCTAACACTGATGGGCGATTCAGTGTAAATGAGCCATTTGTTTTCACCCAGTTCACTGGTTGCTAGGCATGCTAGGGTGAAGGTCAGCGGATGTGACGTGCAACACGAATCGGAGAAAATGGCTTTTTATGTACCCTCTGTGTGTTCTTTTACCCCGAGCCGAAGGCGAAGGGGTAAAAGAGCACACAGAGGGTACATAAAAAGCCATATACCCCGAGATATCCTTCTACAACGAATTTATCTTGCCGACATGTTAAACCATATAGCCAAATAATCAAAATAACGCCAGACAATAATTGTTAACAATTTATTAACGGAGCCGTACCACGCGGACGCGAACGAAACCACTTGCCAGTGACGAAAAATAGTTCCTTCGATAAACGAGTTTTTAACTTCAAATGTTTGTAATACGAAATTGTCTGAAACTGATATTAATAAAAAAAATAAAAAATAAACTTTTTTTATCAGAAATGTATGTAGTAAAAAAAAAAAAAAAATATTAAAAATAAAAAACAAAAAAACAAGAATCGCGCATTAATACAATAACACCACGACCGTAATTAGGTGGCCGAGTGCAACATTGCAGCTTTTAAAAGTATTGAAATAGTGTATTTTATAGTAAAAATAAAATTCATTATGTATACTTGATTGATTATTAATGTTATTTATAATCTAATTATTGCATTAGCATTAACTGGGGTGGCTGGAAACTGTTGGAAATTACAGACGGGGTATAAGAGAATTTGGCTCCGCCCACAGCGGTATAAGGGATTTGTCCAACGGCAAACGACCAATGAGATTAAAGAATTTTACATGAAGGCGAGATAATGGAGAATTGAAAATTAAGAGGTAATTTGACGTTACAGGAAGTGTAAATGTTACATATTTATTTATGCAGTTCAACAATTATTGCTGTAAATGGATGTTTGAAAATTGAAAAAACTACCTATCTGAAAATTGAGCAAACATCCGTCATGCGCAGAACTCATTTCCTAGTGACATGAATTGTCAAGTGGAGGTTATGTCAATAGGAAGCATGGTTTCGTGTAGTGACGGTATTGTAACGGAAACTTTCGCCTACGTCTCGGTTACCGTTACGGGATATGGATGCTATTTCTTCGTAGCAGCGCCGCCACAGATCACAGCGGCACGTTTCCCGGCAATATTATCTCCTGTTTCGTTCAAATAAAGTTGTAGTTGTATACATAGTTAAGTTTCTTCACGACTGACACGCATCAGGCGCCATAAAGATGTCTTATGTATTGGTAAGCCCTTAAAATTCGCAATGTACAATATCGTCTGGCTATTCTTATCCCTTGACTACCATGTTGGTTGTAAGTAGTTTCCTCCGCTATCTTCTTCGGAGCACCGCAGAAACTGCGTCGAGTAATATACATACATGTGTATATATACTAGCGGAAAAAAGTAACAGTGTAACTTGAAACATCAGATAAAATTAACACGGCTCAATATTTTAGCCTGATGTTTTGCACAGTTGACCAGTGAACGCACCGCCACACAATCGCGGGGTCAATTCCGTATTGGCACGTGCCGTTTCGCTTCTTGGACATGGGTCTGTTTTTCAAGGTTTTTCCGCCCAACATTTTACTGCTCCAGCTTTTGTCGACTTTGCTACTGTCGGGTCATTGTTTGGCAACCGGTGGAACAGAAAAGCAGGTTTTTTCGGTTGAAAGTGGTCGTAGAGCAATGCCCAGGCTAAATGTAAATGACCGCCTTCGCGCAATTGGTATGATCCAGGCTGAAATGCTCCATTGCGCTGTTGCTACGCAATTTGGTGTCAACATAAACACTATTCAGGCTTTGTCGCGACGTTTTCAACAATTTGGTAATGTCAGAGACCGACCACGTGCAGGTCGTCCACGCGTGACGTCACAACAGCAGGACAATCATACCCGACTCGTGCACCTCAGGAATCACTTCCAAACGGAAAGTCTGACAGCGCGGACCATTCCTGGATTGCGTGCCATCAGCCCCAGAACTGTACGGAATCGATTACGTGAACAGCGTATTTGTTCGCGACGTCCGGCTGTCCGTTCAGTTTTGCTAAGACGCCATCGTGTAGCACGTCAGGCTTGGTGTAGAAGACACTTGCGCTTTAATCGCCGACACTGGGCGGGTATTCTGTTTACAGACGAGTCCAGGTTTCACTTAGACAGCAGCGACGGCCGTTCAAGAGTCTATCGTCGTGTTAGAGAACGTTTTAGTGACGCCTGTATTGTGGAGCGACGTGCTTTTGGCGGAGGCAGTGTCATGGTTTGGGGTGGTATCACGTCAACTGGACGAACACCTATTGTGGTCATCGATGGCAATTTGAACGCCGTAGGCTACCGTGACGACATTATCCAGGCTCACGTCATCCCATTTGTGCAAAGACAGCAACGTCACATCACGCTTCAGCAAGACAACGCTAGACCTCACGTCGCCCGGGTGGTAAGGGATTTCTAGCTCAGCAGAATACCGATGTGTTGCAGTGGCCTGCAGTCTCACCCGATCTTGCACCAATCGAGCATGTCTGGGATGAGATGCAACGTCGTGTACGTGCGCTGCCTAACCAGCCGGTGACGTTGGCAGCGCTGGGTCAGACGTTAGTCCAGATCTGGAACGGCATTCCCCAGGCATTCTTCAACAATTTGGTAGGCTCTATGAGGCGACGGTACCAGGCCTGCATCGACGCAAACCATGGCCATACGCGCTATTAACTTTGTGAACTGATTTTTTACCCCCGTGTCTTTCATCCCCAATACCAATGAAACGACGGATGCTGTGACATTTTAAATGAATTGAAGTTTTGCAGATTTGCCTATTAACCATGCTATCTGATCGTTTCATCGTTTTATGTCTTGAAATTATGTTTTTATCAACATGATAACCATACACAGTTACTTTTTTCCGCTAGTATATTTGTTTTTTACTTACCTAAAACTATTTATTAACTGTAGGTATTTTAAAACCATATACTATCCGAGATGAGCTCATGAGGAATATTTGGCGATCACTAATAGTAATACAGTGCTAATAATAACAATACATTTATTAATTAAAGTCTAAGCATGGGCGTACATGGGGGGGGGGGGGGTCGATGGGTTCGACCGACCCCCCCCCCCCCCCCCGGAAATCGCTTTTTTTATAATTTAATATATCTGACATTATTATATTTACTCAACATAGAAATATATGCCCAATATCTCTGAAATCTATTTTGGAACCCCCTTTTCAAAATCCTATGTATTGGAACCCCCCTTTTCAAAATCCTATGTACGCCCATGCTAAGACTACACTACTAGCACAAAGTTAACATTATTTACAGTTCTTCGTCTCAGATCTGAGATAAGCCACTACAATAATGCACAAAATACACACTAATATTAAAATTACATTCTACCACTACACTACTAGTAAACGGCTAGCACTGTAAGTACTTTAAAAAAACGACTACGGTCGACGACGGTCACTTTTCGCACCCTTATTTTGGCTTTGTACAGAATAAATATTCTACAGTAATGTCACTTGAAATCCATATTTCGTAAATAGTACAGTTTTTTAAATCACGAGATTTTCTTCAGAGTGAAGTGCATTAGTAATGTTAAAAAAAAAAAAATTCTATAGCAATTTTGCATTGAAATGTGTCCAGCGTTCTTACAACGGAAACGTCATTCACCCAGTTTATTGTTCTTGTAAAGGGATGTAAAGTGACGTCATGCAAAAAAAAAAATAAAAAAAAATCTATATTATTACAATGCTTCGCCACATTAAAATAAAAACTGGTCTACTTACCTTGACCTCTGTCAAAAAAGTTCCGAGAGCAGACAATGCAGTTTAAATGTCGGTATGTTTTTATTTTTCATAATTTTAGACAAACTATTAAGTTTAAGTTTTAAACGATGAATAAAAACAATAAATTTCGTCAAATATATCATAAAAACAAAAAGTACATAAAGTAGATTATATATTTTTATGTATGGATATTTCACATTCTCACGAGATTCTCGTATTATCTGTCATGGCTGCCGAAGAACGCTTTTAGTCTTGATAATTGTTAATCTGCATTGTATTAATTATATTTGCAACAAAAATTAATTTAATATATATCAACGATATCGAGTAAGTGTTTCCAACAAAGTGTGAATGTTTTTTCACAGAACACTGAAGTTTGTTTTTGCTACACATAGGGTATATGCCTCATCTCGTAGCGCTGAACAGAAGACCGTGTCGATGCCAGCGCTACGTTATCGTATCTAGGTTTCGTGGTGAATTTGAATATCAATAGGCCTATCTGTATAAAGAAAGTGTTTGTTGTTGCCCTAATGTTCCTAGTAGCCCAAAACGGATTTTACCTCCCAATGATTTCGTACATACGAAAAAATATATATATATATTACAAACAGTGGCGTAGGCAGGATTTTGTATTGGGGGGGGGGGGGGGGGAGTAGTGGGAATCTGGGATATATCAAAGGAACCTTTTCAAAGTTATTAATGAGCAAAAAGGTAAAAAAAAATCCGAGATTGGGGGGGGGGGGGGGGGGGGGGGCCACTGATTACAAAGTAAAATGAAAAATGACTTCTACAAACATATACAGACACTAGTTTTTTTGTATTTTGTATTCGGGGGGGGGGGGGGGGGTACCTGTGTAGTGGGATATGACACAGGAACCTTTTCAAAGTTATTAATAAGCAAAAAGGTAAAAATTTCCCGGGATTGGGGGGGGGGGGCATGCCACTGATTACAAAGTAAAATGAAAAATGACTTTTACAAACATAGAGACACTGTTTTTTGTGTGTTGTTTTTTTTTTATTGGGGGGGGGGGGGGACCTGTGTAGTGGGATATGACACAGGAACCTTTTCAAAGTTATTAATAAGCAAAAAGGTAAAAATTTCCCGGGATTCGGGGGGGGGGGGGGGGGGTGGTGGCATGCCACTGATTACAAAGTAAAATGAAAAATGACTTCTACAAACATATACAGACACTGGTTTTTTTTACAGACACTAGCTATTGTATTCTAAACTTGAAAATGTATTTACTGTGTAATTCTAATGCCCAAAAAGACTATTTTAGTCTGAAACATAGATCTTGCAATGACTGCAAACCCAAAACAGTCCTTTTAATAAAATATTATATAATTATGTTCATATTACATGTCGCTGGTTAGATACCGTACATTTTTTAAACAAGTTGTGACATAAATAGTATCCAACAGCTCAGTCATGTAGTATTCTTTTATATAATATGTGGAAGCGAAACAGTCGCTGTAACAATGTGTTAGTTAGTACACGTGTGCCTTGGAGGAATCCCACCACAAATTTCTTGCTCCAGCCAGTGCACCACTACTGGTACATCAAAGGCCGTGGTATGTGCTATCCTGTCTATGGGATGGCACATATAAAAGATCCCTTGCTGCTAATCGATAAGAGTAGCTTGTGAAGTGGCGAGAGCGGGTTCCCTCAATATAACCGTAAATAAAATCTGTTGAGTGCATCATAAATAAACCATTTCCTTCTTCCCACCATAATTACGGCCATTCGGTGACACCCATGCAAGACGAATATAGTTCCATTACAAAGAAGTGCCCATTTTTTTAACTTTATTTTGTTGGTTAAAAGTGTAAAGTTTGTTTTATGTTTAACAACACCACTAGAGTACACTGATTAATCAATCGTCAGCTATTGGATGTCTAAACATTTGATAATTCTGACTCGTAGTCATCAGAGGAAACCCGCTACATCTTTCCTAATGCAGCAAGGGATCTTTTATATGCATCATCCCGCACACGGGATAGCACATACCACGCCCTTTGATATACTAGTCGTGGTGCACTGGATGGGACGAGAAATAGCCCAATAGGCCCACCGACGGGGATCGATTCTAGACCAACCACGCATCAAGCGAGCGCTTTGCCACTAAGCTGCGTCCTGCCCCTTTTTTGTTGGAGTCAAAACTAATTTGAATGTTACATGATGTTCAGCTGTGTAAAAACAAAAATACACAGATACACATAAATTACCTGTAGGAGTCCTTGGGTACACCTCGGGTGACAGCATGGAGAGTTCTGCCTCTTTTAGACTGTCGTTTAGTTCAAAACGTTCTGAAAAGAAAATGACACAAAAGTCAGTGAAATTCCCAACTAATTATTAGTCTGTTAAACACCAGCGTAGCCAGGGCCCGGTAACATAAAGCACTCATAACACTTATGCCAGACATACACCATACATAATGTGTGGTGTACGTCTGACGTAAGTGGTATACCAGTGCTTTGTGTTACCGGCCCAGGATTTTATGGGGGGGGGGGGGGGAATCTATTGTGTGTGGGGGTTTTTTTTTGAGGGGGAGGGCACACTATATCTGTATGTGTATGTATGTATGATTTTATAAAATTTAATACTTTAAAAAAAGTGCCCCCTCCCCCTCTACACCTCTGCTGTTAAACACACAGTGTAGTGAATGCTGTCCGCACCCTCACCCTACACCACTGCTGTTAAACACACAGTGTAGTGAATGCTGTCCGCACCCTCACCCTACCCCACTCCACTTATACAGACACTCTCAGATGAGTGACCCTTCACTTTTTAATTTATTATATTATATTCTTTTTTTTTTAAATATGTATTAAATCATAATAATATTTAAACTTTAAAAAAAAAAAAAAAACGTTTTTATTTTTTTATTTTTTTATTTTGTTTTAATGCTAAGATCTAAGGTTAAGAAGTATATATGACATTATATAGTATTCATATAACTTATTGTAATAATGTTGTTTTTAAATCTTGCGATTTTGGGTTAAATTGTGTGAATTTAAAAAATCTCCTGCTTTTTCAACACACACCTCCTGCTTTCTCTTGACTAAAGGTTGACAGGTCTGACCCTCACCCTACCCCACTCCACTTGTACAGACACTCTCAGATGAGTGACCCTTCACTTTTTAATTTCTTAAGGGTGTTTGTTTGTTTTGTTTAACGACACCAATAGAGAACATTGATTTATTAATCATCGGATATTGGATGTCAAACATTTGGTAATTTTTGACGTTTAGTCTTAGAGAGGAAACCTGCTACATGTTTCCATTAGTAGCAACGCACCTTTTATATAAAACATCCCACATATACCACAACCTTTGATATACCAGTAATTATGGTGCACTGGCTGGAATGAGAAATAGCCCAATCGGCCCAGCAACGGCAATTGATCGCAGACTAACTGCACATCAGGCGAGCGCTTTACCACTGGGCTACATCCCGCCCTTTCTGAAGGGTGATGTTATCTGATTATAGGATCAATTGCACTCGATGGACATTGTGGGATTTTTTTTCCCCATTCGAACTACTGTCCCAAAACTGGTACATGCACGATAAAGGTCACTGCATGTATTCAATGTTCTGTTTGTGGGAAATTGTGTAGAAAAGATTCTTTGTTGCTTTTCGGTAGAAGTAGCGTTTACTACACACAGGTATCAAATTAAAAAAATCCATGTTATACACCAATTCTAATTCAACACATTTGTAGGTTGTATTGTACTAAATAAGAAAGTCCCATGTCAAAGTGTGTGGTTCACCTAAAATATTTACAGAGTAAAAACAGCTGTGCAGCTCTGATTGGTAGTAATATGTGACATTGATTATTTATGCAAATATTATTATCCATTGCCAATAAATAAATACACTTTTATTTGTTATGCTGTTGTCATGCAGTATTCACCAGAGGTTGAAACTAGTGCAAGGTACCCCCAAAAACTTGGAACTGCAATTTTCGTAAAAAAATTAGGGTTGCTAATAAAAACATTAATTAAATCTCTTAATTGGTCTGTGACCCCACCCCAACCCCATCTTGTTGCAGGTATATTAAATGTGAGGTGCCACACTTTTTATTTGTGCATTACTTGGGTTTATTAAATTAAACGTTAACATTATCGGCAATAGGAATTGATTTGGTCCACTGGAACCTGTGACAACGAATCTGACTGGAACTCTTCTAAAACTCCAGGTAGTAAAACCAGCCACATATTTTTCCAGTTGAAGAATGTGTTATACTTATGTCATCAGATATGTTATAAGTATGTGTTATATGTGTGTGTTATAAGATGTGTTATATGTTATACGATGTGTTATAAATATTATAAGATGTGTAATATGTGTTATATTATGCTATAAGATGTGTTATACTATATGTTATAAGATGTGTTATAATATGTGTTAGAAGTATGTTATGTGTTATTATCATGTACTATATAAGTATGTTAGAAGAATGTTATAAAATGTTTCAACTATGTTAGAATATGTGATAGAAAGAAAGAAAAGAAAGAAATGTTTTAATTAACGATGCACTCAACACATTTTATTTATGGTTATATGGTGTCAGACATATGATTAAGGACCACACAGTTTTTGAGAGGAAACCCGCTGTCGCCACTACGTGGGCTACTCTTCCGATTAGCAGCAAGGGATCTTTTATTTGCGCTTCCTACAGTCTTTGTTGAACCAGTTATGGATCACTGGTCAGTGCAAGTGGTTTACACCTACCCATTGAGCCTTGAGGAGCACTCACTCAGGTTTTGGAGTCGGTATCTGGATTAAAAATCCCATGCCTCGACTGGGATCCGAACCCAGTACCTACCAGTCTGTAGACCGATGGCCTACCACGATGCCACCGAGGCCGGTATATGTGATAGAAGGTGTGTTATAAGTATGTTATAAAATGTGTGATAAGTATGTTATAAAATGTGTTAGAAGTATGTTATAAAATGTGTTAGAAGTATGTTATAAAATGTGTTTGAAGTATGTTATAAAATGTGTTAAAAATGTGCTAGAAGTATGTTAGATGTGTTAGAAGTATGCTATGAAATATGTTAGATGTGTTAGAAGTATGCTATGAAATATGTTACAAGTCTGTTAGAATATGTGTTAGAAGTATGTTATAAGATGTGTTTGAAGTATGTTAGAAGATGTGTTTGAAGTATGTTAGAAGATGTGTTTGAAGATGTGTTATGAGTATGTTATAAAATGTGTTAGAAGTATGTTATAAAATGTGTTTGAAGATGTGTTAGAAGTATGTTATAAGATGTGTTATAATTATGTTAGAAGATGTGTTTGAAGATGTGTTTGAAGTATGTTATAAAATGTGTTTGAAGTATGTTATAAGATGTGTTTGAAGTATGTTAGAAGATGTGTTTGAAGATGTGTTATGAGTATGTTATAAAATGTGTTAGAAGTATGTTATAAAATGTGTTTGAAGATGTGTTAGAAGTATGTTATAAGATGTGTTATAATTATGTTAGAAGATGTGTTTGAAGTATGTTATAAGATGTGTTTGAAGTATGTTATAAGATGTGTTAGAAGTATGTTATAAAATGTGTTAGAAGATGTGTTATGAGTATGTTATAAGATGTGTTTGAAGTATGTTAGAAGATGTGTTTGAAGATGTGTTATGAGTATGTTATAAGATGTGTTTGAAGTATGTTAGAAGATGTGTTTGAAGATGTGTTAGAAGTATGTTATAAAATGTGTTAGAAGTATCAAACCTTGTCTTTTAAGGTGCACGAGTGCGATCGCGCTCATGCGCAGCACACGTAATTTCAATCTGGCAAGTGTGAAAAATAATGCATGTTACACTTAACAAACAGTGCACGTAAAATAATTTTGTATATTGATTGCCACTATCTTATGTAGCTGATAGAAATACCCATTTAATAATACCAGAAAAATAAAAAATGTGATGAAAACGGTAGTGTCCATGCAATATTTTAACATATCACTGATACTTATCTTTGCTATATATATTGGAAAACACTGGTTTAATAGACATCTTCGAAGACATACCAATCCGATCAAAACTCCTTTGCCTATTTAATTTTCTATTAATTAGAAATAGTCCATTTTTGTAAAATAACTGTTAGCCTACAAAGCTTACGCGAGGTCCCGAAAATGTCAAGCGTGTAACTTTCTACTTTCTTAAAAAACAAAATGAAAGTTAGACAAAGACAATTCAAAAGTAGATGGAATAATAAAAAGAAGGAAAAGAAATGATAATAGGTATGTAGGAATAGCCCTGGTTTACAAAAACAAAGGTTGTTTTTGTTTTGTTTTTTAAATCTATTCTTTTTCTTGTTTTATCTTTTAAAAAAAAATCAAATAAAACTGCATTTAAATATTTGTATTTCAGTCAGAGGTTAATGACTGTACATATGTTATTTATATATGAATATACAATGTATGTACACAATATAGTAACAGTAATCGCCGGTTATTTAATTTTTGTTTGTTTCAATACGTTTGTTAGGAAGTCACAGACCATGTGACTGAAACGTGATTTGATGCGGAGTACTCTGCATGTGGCACATTGACCAATCGGAACTACCGGGGACAAATTATTTTTACTCTGGGATACTCTGGCTGCACGCATACGCTGGTCTACTTGACAACTTGTTTAGCATTTATGATGGTGTCTAAAATTATGGGAGGGGGAGTAGATTATAGAATAAAATCCTTTGTAATGACAAATTTTGTCGGTGATAGTATATTTTGTATCAACAACATTGGGATGTCAGAGCCGTACGTAACTGGTATATAGATCAATTGATGTGTTGTAAAATGTTGAGGGAGGGAGACTGGTTGTACAATTGTTGAATTAAAAACACCACGTGAATGTCAATGCCCCAACAAACACTATCAGTTGAACTACATGTAATTGTAGGCCTACGTTTAACGAGGTTTTTTTAAAATTCTGTCAGTAGTGCACACGTGATATGCTTGCGTCGTAGTTCTAATTGAACCACTTCCTCAGAACCAGTGGGATTTTCCCAACCCATCTATCCTAATTATGTTCGTTGTGCATACTAATGAAATTCAAGACAAGTTGAATCCTACACATGTTTAGCTGCACGTTCATCTAACACTGAAAAGGTATCTCTAATTGTATGCATCAAATTATCTGAATAGTACATATTGTAATTAAAACATTAAATTGTCTGCATCACTGTATGTCATAATTCTATTTCTATAGCACTACTGAAACATTTTAATAAATTATAACTCTTTTCCTGAAAGGGAAAAACAGTTAGACTACATTAATGAACCAAATAACATAATATTAGAAGAAAACATTATTGGTTTATTGGTTAATTTTTGCAACATGTCTCTACATTTACATGTACCAATTACTTCATAAATTAATAATGCTTGGTTTTCACTCGCCTTAGCATTTTCATGAGTGCGATTTTCACTCGCCTAAGCGTTTTTAGGTGTGCGATTTTTCACTCGCCATAGTTTTTCAAAAGCCAAGGACTGAAGTATGTTATAAAATTTGTTATAATTATGTTAGAAAATGTATTAGAAGATATGTTTATAAGTATGTTAGAAAATGTGTTATAAGTGTGTTATAAGATGTGTTAGAAGTATGTTATGTTTGATTATGTTATAAGATGTGTTATAAGATATGTTCTAAGATGTGTTATAAGTATGTTATGAGATGTGTTATAAGTATGTTCTAAGATGTGTTATAAGTATGTTCTAAAATGAGTTATAAGTATGTTATAAGATATGTTATAAGATGTGTTATAAGTATGTTATAAGATGTGTTACAAGTATGTTATAAAATGACTTAGAAGTATGATATAAGATGTGTTATAAGTATGTTATAAAATGACTTAGAAGTATGTTATCAGATGTGTTATAAGTGTGTTATAAAATGACTTAGAAGTATGTTATAAGATGTGTGTCATAAGATGTGGAAGTGAGACTGCACATTTAACAATGTGGCGTGCTGCCATCAAACGTTCATTGCTTCCTTTCACACCCTTGCAGGCATGTAAAACGTACCTCTAGCAGTCCTTGGAAATACATCAGGTGACAATATGGACAGTTCCGCCTCTGGTAGGCTGTCGGCTAGATTAGCACGTCCTGAAAAGAAATTAATGGATTAATGGGTCTAGACGCCCCCACCCACTCGTAACGAAAAAAACAACTATTCCAGTTATTTTAAAGAGCATTCACCGCTTATATCCCCCTTGTCCCTAATTGCATAAAATCCTGGATCTGCCCCTGGGTAAAGTGATTTGGAATCTGACACAATCGTGAGTCGGACAACTGTAAATATGTATTTCTCTATCTTGTGTTTACACTTTAACAGGCATTAAAGGTGCTATATGTCAAAGTTGTACTAATGGGGCTTAGGAGTTCTCGCTAAACCTTTCTTCTTTTTTTTAAACACCACAAACAGTTAACACGAACAAAGGATGATGATGAGATGAATAGTGAAGCCTCAGTATTTCCATTTCGGTATGAGACTACTTGACAGGGCCGTGCTCTACGCTTGCTATCATTTGAGCTATCTTGGTATCACCCGAGCCCGGGGTACATGGAACCTGCAATGCATGTGGGGTCATACACTTGGGAGACACATGCATAATCGCACCCGTGAAGTCTGTGAAACTTGGTGTATGTGGCCTTACACCTACCCATTGAGCCTAGCGGTGCACTCACTCTGGGTTGGAGCCGGTACTGGTATGAAAAATCCTCCCTTGCCTCAGGTGGGATACGAACCCAGTACCTACCAGCCTCAAGTTCGATGGCATGCATATTTATTAATTTTTGGTTTGAAAAATCAAGTTTATATATTTAGCAATATGCCTTTAACAAATTACAATCAAATAATTCCATTTACTTGTAGAACTTTTTATCTTCAGTGTGTCACACACATTAACTAGTGACATCACTATTTTTGCATACACATTAAACACACATTTTGTTTCCAATAATTCTTTGCAGACAACTGACAGAAACAAGATGGTCACATGACCATGCTATATTTAGCCACAAATTATCGGGAAATCCCTCTTGTCGTCCAGTACAAGACTTATAAAAAATACATTATTCTTGAGCTGATTATACAAAATACATTATTCTTGAGCTAATTATGGAAAGATTATGCTTGGACCTATTAATTTGTAGTTATTTATTACAAATAGATGTCAAAATAATGAAATGCTGTAGTTTCAACTTTGACATAGGATCTTTAAAGAATAAATAAATATTAGTGGTAGAACGTCTGGGATTTGTCATTCGTTCCAATTTTAAAATAAAGAGGAGACCACAAGATTTTGTTTCTCTTTCTCCGATGATAATCAGGAAATTGGTTCTCTGTCCTAAAAGGAACAAATGTAACAACACTAATTAAACATTTTGGATGAACACAGTATTTATTTGGGGGGGTTTGTTGTGGGGTTTTTTTTCCACTTTTGTTTCAAACTAAGCAACTGACAGTTCAGCTTTATCTTTAGGTCATAATTTGGGGAAATATAGACTCATTTACAACCGGGCCATAGCTAGGATTTTATTTGTTTGGGTTTTTTTTTTTGGGGGGGGGGGGGGGAGGGCAACTGAGTAGTTAATAGTCTACAACTCCTTAAACGGTTAAGAACAGAATTTTCTTTAAGCTTCTATAGTCCCCCCCTCCCCCCTGCTTGCTACGGCCCTGTACAACTGTTATGCAGTTGATACTTTTTCTATACTTGTATGTCACCTATTATATTAACCCAAATTTGATTATACATGTATATAATCATGTTGGTATTTAAATGTTACAATGCCTGCCAGCTCACGTGCACAAATAATCACATAAAGGTCTAGGTGTCTTCCATGCATATTCTGGGAATTTGAATATATTATGAATTATTGTGAACAACAAATCATACTAATGGTATAAAACTATATTCTTTACTTACTGTTAGAATGGCGGGTTTCACGTGATATACATGTACCTTTAAACTTCCCTACAATTTGAAATTTATGAAATACTTTAATTTGAAGCAAGAAAAGGCAAATATGTTATTTTTCAAACCATCACATGCAAGAACGCATGCATATACATACACATACACAATGTCTATCACACACACACACACACACACACACACACACACACACACACATACATACATATACACATATACAGTGAAACTCCTCTAAACTGGACACTCTCAGGACCAAGTAAAAAGTCTGGTTTTAAGAGGTATCCGGTTTAGAGAGGTTCTCTTCTGAACAGATATTTAAAAAGGGACTGAAAAATTTCCGGTTTTGAGGGAATTCTGGTTTACAGAGGGTCCGGTTGTGAGAGGTTTCACACACAGACACACACAGAGAGAGAGAGAGAGACAGACATAGAGAGGGGGGCACACCCACATAGAGAGAGAGACGGGGGGGGGGGGGCACACACACACAGAAAGAGAGGTACACACACATACAGAGGCACTCACAGAGAGAGAGAGAGAGAGGCACACACACACACACACACAGAGAGAGGGACACACACACACACAGAGAGTGAGACACACACACACACACAGAGAGAAAGAGAGAGGCACACACACACACACAGAGAGAGAGATAGAGGGAGGGAGGGAGGGAACGACTGACACACACAAACACACATATTGGTAGAATATGCAGCCTCTTTCTTCCATGTCTCTCTAGATCGTGTTAAAATATTTCAATAGACCCCACTAACAGGCACAAAGTAAACAATGTTCAAATTGGCAGGGATGTATGCTTGAAATATTCAGGGGACTGCATAACGGGAACATGGACTAATTAACTCACTGAAAGCCTTAAACCTGTGATACATACACGCACAGACACACATACACGCACGGACACACATACACACACACACACACACACACACACACACATACATACATACATACATACATACATATACACATACACATATACAGTGAAACTCCTCTAAACTGGACACTCTCAGGACCAAGTAAAAAGTCTGGTTTTAAGACGTATCTGGTTTAGAGAGGTTCTCTTCTGAACAGATATTTAAAAAGGGACTATGAAAAATGTCCGGTTTTGAGGGAATTCTGGTTTACAGAGGGTCCGTTGTGAGAGGTTTCACACACAGAGAGAGAGAGAGACAGACATAGAGGGGGGGGGGGGGGCACACCCACAGAGAGAGAGAGGGGGGGGCACACACACAGAAAGAGAGGTACACGCACACACACACAGAGGCACACACACAGAGAGAGAGAGAGAGGCACACACACACACACACACACAGAGAGAGGGACACACACACAGAGAGAGAGACACACACACACACACAGAGAGAGAAAGAGAGAGGCACACACACAGAGAGAGAGAGAGGTACACACACAGAGAGAGAGAGGGAGGGAGGGAGGGAGGGAACGACTGACACACACAAACACACATATTGGTAGAATATGCAGCCTCTTTCTTCCATGTCTCTCTAGATCGTGTTAAAATATTTCAATAGACCCCACTAACAGGCACAACGTAAACAATGTTCAAATTGGCAGGGATGTATGCTTGAAATATTCGGGGGACTGCATAACGGGAACATGGACTAATTAACTCACTGAAAGCCTTAAACCTGTGATACATACACACACAGACACACATACACGCACGGACACACATATACACGCACAGACACACACATACACGCACAGACACACACATACACACAAACATAATCTGAAAATAGCTACTTGCAAACATGAAAACACAAACATAATCTGAAAATAACTACTTGCAAGCATGAATATTTTAAAATTTGATAAATAAGAAAATAAATAAAATAAAAGGCACTTGAATATTTTAGGGGTGGGTCTCCTGGTTCTCCCTTGGATCCGTAATTAAAGGGGAAGGAGGGCGTTATGTCGTTAAGCAAACATTGAATTCTTTACATATACTTACTGTTTAACGCAAGTATCTGGTTATGGAGTTCACTTGTATTTCGCTTTGATGTTCCTGCAAATTAAAATAAATTCTAGGACTATTTTTGTATTTTTTAGAAAGTATAGCTCTAAAAGTATTAATCTATTACACAATGTTAACTGTTAATGCAACATTCTGATTACAAAGGTGAATGAGGATAACAGCAACTGGGGGGGATGCATTATTTGCCTGATCAGTTGGAGGGGTGGTGCTACTCTGTACATACCCCTCCCTTTGCTTCCGACATCTTTGAATAAAACAATTAAAATGTTTCAGTAAATGTGCCGAAAACATTTAGTATTTAAAAAAATAATAATCTAAAAACATTCACCTCTACGGGTCCAGATAAAATGTTATGTATGTAATCTATTCACCTACATATTAATTTTGTATAAATCGAAGAAAAGTAATACACTAAAAAGAAATTGGGGTCGG
Organism: Gigantopelta aegis; assembly: GCF_016097555.1. Taxonomy (NCBI): domain Eukaryota; kingdom Metazoa; phylum Mollusca; class Gastropoda; order Neomphalida; family Peltospiridae; genus Gigantopelta; species Gigantopelta aegis. The sequence goes on from NC_054700.1 coordinate 50,135,181, forward strand.
TCCTTTTGTCTTGGCATGGTCGGGTTCCCGAAACTGAATACATCAATCATAGGCTTAATAGAAAACCCCCAGATAAAGTTCATAGTGTGATTAACGCCATTTTTATTTATTTCGGTGCAAACGTTAAAATTATGGTCGTATTTCAACTAAATTGTCGCTATTTCCTTTCTTCCTTCATTTCTGATATTTATTCCATCTTATTTGAAAAAGAAATATAAATACCTGTATAAAAAAATATATCAACTATCTTGCAAAACCTATTGCAATACGGGTTTGTCCATATCGTTGCACCTCTATTATTATGTTATATATATATATATAGGCCCATACTCGAAGCCAAAACCACCTACGGGTCGAGATGGATCGACATTGTCGACGAAATTTCAGACCTCCAAGAACTTCTGTGGATATGGAAAATATAATTGACTGGATCCACACACACACATGGTCTCTAAACGCACTACTGAAGGTTATATTTTCGGTGTGCGCAATTTTCATTAATTTTCCCATATTAATCTCATGACCTTCATTCAGTGACCGGCGTCGTGGTAGGCCATCGGTCTACAGGCTGGTAGGTACTGGGTTTGGATCCCAGTGGAGGCATGGGATTTTTAATCTAGATACCGACTCCAAACCCTGAGTGAGTGCTCCGCAAGGCTCAATGGGTAGGTGTAAACCACTTGCACCGACCAGTGATCCATAACTGGTTCAACAAAGGCCATGGTTTGTGCTATCCTGCCTGTGGGAAGCGCAAATAAAAGATCCCTTGCTGCTAATCGGAAGAGTAGCCCATGTAGTGGCGACAGCAGGTTTCCTCTCAAAATCTGTGTGGTCCGTAACCATATGTCTGACGCCATATAACCGTAAATAAAATGTGTTGAGTGCGTCGTTAAATAAAACATTTCTTTCTTTCTTTCATTCAGTGTGTCATCAGATATATTCAGTTACTTTCATTTTTGTGATTAAAGAAATATTTACTTTTCTAAGAACAATTTTGTAAAGTCACAGAAACTTTTGGTGTCAAGTTAAAAAAATAAATCCGAATGGATTTTTACGTGAATCAGGATACATACGGGTTTAAAGTCACAGACCCTAATTTTTAAACACTACGGAATATTTTTCACTATTAGAACGGTTTTTGATAATTGAAATCAGATGTTACTTTGATTTTATTGCTTGCATTATCCATTTCCATACATCCAAAGTGTTTCTGGTTATCCTGGTGTTTTTAATACTACGAAATTAATTTTTCATATTATAATGCATGTCCCTCTGAGAATTAATGGTTATGGAGACTTAAGGGTATTTCCCCTGTTACAATGTCAGAGCATATTGTTTCAGTCTATTGTAACTTTATCCAAATGCGTTACAGGTTTGTTGATTGACCAAACATTGTGACCATCTTCACAGGTTAAAATTAGGGTCTACTACTTTAACTTTATCAGATCAAGAAGAAGAAGTTTGTTTTGTTTAACGACACCACTAGAGCACATTGATTTATTAATCATCAGCTATTGGATGTCAAACATTTGGTAATTTTGACAAATAGTCTTAGAGAGGAAACCTGCTACATTTTCCCATTAGTAGCAAGGGATCTTTTATATGCACCATCCCACAGACAGGATGGTACATACCACGTACGGGCTTTGATATATCAGTTGTGGGTCTACTACTTTAACGAGTGTAATTCATCAGTTCAAGAAGAAGTTTGTTTTGTTTAACAACACAACTAGAACACATTGATTTATTAATCATCAGCTATTGGATGTCAAACATTTGGTAATTTTGTTATATAGTCTTATAGAGGAAACCCGCTACATTTTTCCATTAGTAGCAAGGGATCTTTTATATGCACAATCCCACAGATATGATAGCACATACCACAGCCTTTGATGTACCAGATGTGGTGCACTGGATGGAGCAAGAAATAGCCCAACAGGTCCACCAGAGGGGATCGATCCCAGACCCAATCATGCATCAAGCGAACGCTTTACCACTGGGCTACGTCCCACCACTCACCAGTTCAAATTCAGAATAACGTACCTAGCAGGTGTTCGTTTGTCTGTTTCAGACATGACATCTCCGTATCCAATCTCTGAATCCTAACTTGTTGTTCTGCCATTTCCTGGTTGAACTGAGCTCTCATAGACTTTAATTGTGCGTCGTGGTATGCTTGCTCACCTGTTTTGGAACAGAGAGGAACATACGAAATATTTAAGAAAAACAAAACGAAAAAATCAAGCAAAGAAACAACAGTAGTTAGGGCCTAACATAATTTAGGTTCATTTATACTTATTTTCGTGCTTTTATTCAATTAATATGTGGGCACGCTGTCCTGGGAACACATACACCTCAGCTATCTGGGCTGTCTGTCAGGGCAGTGGGTTGCTTGTTATAGAGGTCTGTGGTTAGTGAGGGAGAAATCGGAGTTGTTGCCTTACATCTACCCACTGATTCATTGATTCATGATAACATTCCTTCAAAATGGATCTTAAAATGTTCAAATGACATTGATAATTTTAATAGACACAAAACAGGTGCGGATCCAGGATTTTTTAATAGAGGGGGCCCAAAACCCGTTGTTGGTTTTATAAACTGAATTTAAAGGTCCTTGACAGTTGGACAGCTTAAGTTTGCTTCTTTTTTTTTGTTAGTGTGTATTCTGCAATATATATTGTTTGACCAAAAATAAGGGGACCGGGTTCTTTGGGAGTCGCCTGAATCCACGCCTGCAAAACCTAATGGATTCAAAGTGAACAAAATAATTTAAACTACATTTAATTAAAAGGACTGTCCTGAGTTTGCAGCCATTGTAAGGTGTTTGTGATAAAAGAGCCTTGTTGGTGACTACTATTTCATACTAAATATATTTTCCTATTTAGAATACCAGTGTCTGTATATCGAATGCATTTGCGGTGGTATACTAATGTTTGTAGGACTCGGTTTTTACTTTAATTCATGATATATATTTTTTCGTAGGTATTATTGGGGAGGTAAAGTCCAGTTTGGGCTACTACAAGCATTAGGACAACTGACACCTTGTAAATACAGACGCTGATATTTTAAATAAGAAAATGTATTTAATTTGTATGTTACATCATGAAAATGGCTATATTGGTTGGAAACATTTTACAATGGTCGTAAATTCGGGATTATCCCTGAATATTAGTGTTCCATGCTGTGTTCAGTATATGCCTATACATACGTCGTAACTGTTCCAATCCCCTGTTGAGACTTTCTGTCATCAGTCGACTTTGGTTCTCACGAGCCTGGGACTGAGCGGTAACATTCGCCATTTGTTCTAAAACAGAAAAAGCAAGGTCGAAGGTCAAGTTGTTTAACGTGCACATTCTGATCAAGCTGTTATTTCATTTCATTTCAACGTAGTGGGAACACACCTCAGTTATTTGGGCGGTCTGTCCAAAAAAAAGTTTGTTTTGTTTAACGACATCACTGGAGCACATTGATTAATTAATCATCGGCTATTGGATGTCAAACATTTGGTAATTCTGACTCGTAGTCATCAGAGGAAACCTGCTACATGTTCTCTAATGCGGCAAAGGATCTTTTACATGCACTTTCCCACAGACAGGATAGCACATACCACAACCTTTGACCAGTTGTGAACGGCGTCGTGGTTAGGCCATCGGTCTACAGGCTGGTAGGTAACTGGGTTCGGATCCCAGTCGAGGCATGGGATTTTTAATCCAGATACCGACTCCAAACCCTGAGTTAGGGCTCCGCAAGGCTCAAAGGGTAGGTGTAAACCACTTGCACCGACCAGCGATCCATAACTGGTTCAACAAAGGCCATGATTTGTGCTATCCTGCCTGTGGGAAACACAAATAAAAGATCCCTTGCTGCTAATCGGAAAGAGTAGCCCATGTAGTGGCGACAGCGGGTTTCCTCTCAAACTCCGTGTGGTCCTTAACCATATGTCTGACGCCATATAACCATAAATAAAATGTGTCGAGTGCATCGTTAAATAAAACATTTTTTTCTTTGTCCAGTTGTGGTGCACTGGTTGGAACGAGAAAAGACCCAGTTAGTTGAATGTATCCACAGAGGTGGTTCGATACTACGCCGCAAGCACCTCGAGCGAGCACTCAAACGACAGCTAAATCCCACTCCTGTCTGTCGAGGACAGTGGGTGACTTGTTAGAGGTCTGTGGTTAGTGAGAGAAAGAAAGAAAGAAATGTTTTATTTAACGACGCACTCAACACATTTTATTTACGGTTATATGGCGTCGGACATATGGTTAAGGATCGCACAGATTTTGAGAGGAAACCCACTGTCGCCACTACATGGGCTACTCTTTCCGATTAGCAGCAAGGGATCTTTTGTTTGTGCTTCCCACAGGCAGGATAACACAAACCATGGCCTTTGTTGAACCAGTTATGGATCACTGGTCGGTGCAAGTGGTTTACACCTACCTATTGAGCCTTGTGGAGCACTCACTCGGGGTTTGGAGTCGGTATCTGGATTAAAAATCCCATGCCTCGACTGGGATCCGAACCCAGTACCTACCAGCCTGTAGACCGATGGCCTAACCATATCACCACCGAGGCTGGTATGGTTAGTGAGAGAGTAGTTGCCATATACCCACTGATTCATTGATTCATGATAACATTCATTCGAAATGGATCTTAAAATGTTCAAATGACACTGATAATTTCAATACGCGCGGATCCAGGATTTTTTAATAGAGGGGGCCCAAAACCTGTTGTTGTTTCGTAAATAGAATTTAAAGGTCCTTGACAGCTGCACAGGATAAGTTTGCATTTTTTTTTTTAGTGTGTATTCTGCAAGATGTATTGTTTTACCAAAAATAGGGGGGACCATGTCCCTTGGTAGCCACCTGTCTGTATATATCGAATGCATTTGTGGTGGTATACTAATGCTTGTAGGACTCCGTTTTTACTTTAATTCGTGATATATACTTTTTCGTACGTATTATTGGGAGGTAAAGTCCAGTTTGGGCTACTACAAGCATTAGGACAACAACTGACACCTTGTAAATACAGACACTGATATTTTAAATAAGAAAATGTATTTAATTTGTATGTTACATCATCGAAAAAGGCTCTATTGGTTGGAAACATTTTACAATGGTCGTAAATTCAGGACTGTCCCTTAATATTAGTGTTCCATGCTGTGTTCAGTATATGCCTATATACGTTGTAACTGTTCCAATTCCCTGTTGAGACTTTCTGACATCAGTCGACTTTGGTTCTCACGAGCCTGGAACTGAGCGGTAACATTCACCATTTGTTCTAAAACAGAAAAAGCAAGGTCGAAGGTCAATTTGTTTAACATGCACATTCTGATCAAGCTGTTATTTCATTTCATTTCAACTTACTGAGAACATACCTCAGTTATCTGGGCGGTCTGTCCATGCAGGACTGCATGCATGGGTTAACTGTCAGTGGTTAGTGAGAGAGAAGAGGGTGTAGTGGCCTTACACCTACCCACTGAGTCGTTAAAACTCGCTCTGGTTGGGAGCTGGTGCCGGGCTGCGAACCCTGTACCTACCAGCCTTATGTCCGATGGCTCAACCACGATGCCACTGAGGCCGATCAAAGAAAGAAATGTTTTATTTAACGACGCACTCAACACATTTTATTTACGGTTATATGGCGTCAGACATATGGTTAAGGACCACACAGATTTTGAGAGGAAACCCGCTGTCGCCACTACATGGGCTACTCTTCCTATTAGCAGCAAGGGATCTTTTATTTGCGCTTCCCACAGGCAGGATAGCACAAACCATGGCCTTTGCTGAACCAGTTATGGATCACTGGTCGGTGCAAGTGGTTTACACCTACCCATTGAGCCTTGCGGAGCGCCCACTCAGGGTTTGGAGTCGGTATCTGGATTAAAAATCCCATGCCTCAACTGGGATCTGAACCCAGTACCTACCAGCCTGTAGACCGATGGCCTGCCACGACGCCACCGAGGCCGATCAGATATTGAGAGAGGAAACCCGCTGTCGCCACTTCATGGGCTACTCTTTTCGATTAGCAGCAAGGGATCTTTTATATGCACCATCCCACAGACAGGATAGCACATACCACGGCCTTTGTGGTGCACTGGCTGGAGCGAGAAAAAGCCCAATAGGCCCACTGACGGGGATCGATCCCAAACTATATAGCTGACCGCGCCTCAAGCGAGCCCTTTACCACCGGGCTACGTCTCACCCTCTAATGGAAAAGATGTGGGAATTTGGGAGAAATTTGTGTTGGGTAGGCTAGTGCATGCACTGGGCTCAGTATGTGGTTAGAACGAACCATCTGCTGAGGCTAAAACCCTTCTCTCTTTGTTTTTACAGTGAAGTATTTGGCTATTCATATAATTGTCCAGAGGTGTCATATAGGTTCATATTCGAACACCTTCCACGTGTTGTTTTATATTTTGTTAACTTATAGCCGGTATGTTGTTAACTTCATTTCATTTGTGTTTTATTCCCCTGAGGAAGTTTAAAGTTTTTAAACGAAACATTGGGATTAGTAAGATAGTTTTTAAGACAATTTTAATATATATATATATATATATATATATATATATATATATATATATATGTCACAAGTCAAGGGTAATCTGATTTTAATTGTATGAAAGAGAATATGTGGTTATATATTTTATAACATTTTTTATCATTTATACGGTATTTTAATTTATACGAATGAGAGAAGCATGAAGTATGAGTCATAGCTTGTATCTCACACGTGAAGCTGTCTTTAATTAGCAAGGTAACAATTTGTATTATTGTAGCTTGTGGTATGGGTGAGTGATAGATGAGTGATAAGCTGACTGGGTGAATATAGTGTGGAACTGGGTTATTGAGTGGATGATTTGTCATTAATCGCTGAGAGAGAATCATTGAACATTCAGTTTGGGAAAGACTTGGTAGAAGTGTAAGAGACTTTGTGGAAGTTCGGGTTATTGTTTAACCGTAAGTAAATTAAATATTTTACACATGTATTGTGTTACAGAGGTGTGACATTTGAATGTTATTTTGGTCTGTATTTAGTTTGCTATATTAAATGTATATATTTAGCAAATGCTCAGTGTAACTTGTGAAATGCGGACATTGTGTAAAGTAATGAAATTGTTTGCTATATGTATGTATGTGTTTATTAAATGTATAATGTGAATTGAATTATGCACATGAAGTAAGTTGTACGTGTTATTAACGTATACGTTGTGAAACCTGTATAATGTGGACATGTGTGAAATGATGAAAATGATTGATGTATGAAGGGTATTTAATATTGAGGTTTTGCATGATAGTAATGGAGTGTATATTGTTTACAGCAGCTTGTGTGGTATCTGTTGAGACCAACAACGGGATGAGCAGCGAGGGGCAATGTTAGAGTTTGACCAGGTGATTGGGCTGCGGAATTATGTGAAGAAGGGACGAGGAAACTGACGTTGATGTTAATTCATGGAAGTTGGGTACAGCTGAAGTGGAAATTGAAGTTCCACATGTGGGCTACTTATTAGCCATGATGTTGTGGTGGTGAATAACAAGTGTATTGTTATTGTGCAGCAGAAACATATTGTGTAAATATGGCTGTAGTATTTAGAGCTGATCTGAAATGGAGGGTGCTAACTAATGTTAGTACATAATTTAGTTAGAACAATATATGTATATAAAAGTTGATCACGAGGAAGTGAATCATACGGATTGTGTTATGAACTGAAACATTGTATATTGAACTGTGTGGTTTTAGTATATTATTTTGTGTGTTGTGATACGTGATATTTTTATATGAAATTATGTGTAAAGTGGTGATAATGTATGTTTATTATATATGAGAAGTGTGAGTGTTGAGGGAGTGCTGGTGATTAGTGGTGTGTGAGAGGGATATAATTAGGGTTAATAAGTAGGAGTGGAGAATGAATGTGATTGTTATTTGTGTGCTGTAAATAAATGTAATATAATTTATTTAGATTAGTGTTGTTTCTTTTAGTTATTCAATCACTTGTGACAATATATATATATATATATTGTTTACCTTTGAGTAATTCAAGTTCTCTTCCTTTGTTGGCTATCTCGATCTTCGTGTTTTGACCGTCTGACATCAGTTCTGTAATTCGCTGATCCGCTGCGTTCAGTTGTGCTACGTAGAAAGACATACAACTAAAGGTATCATATAGATTAGATTGGGTGTGGCGCATGCGTGCAGTCCGACTATTGCACCTGATGCGTTTGCGGCTTGCGTTTTCTGTATATAAACCATATAAGATTATTTGATTACGGCTGGCCGCATGCATTTTGATGATGCATGCATCGCATTCTTCCAGTCTAGACGCTCTCATTGAAAGTAATGTATTTCTTTTTCCTTTGTTTTTTTTCTCTTTTCTTTTTTTATTTATCCGGACCGCAAACACGTGCCACATCCTTTACTTTACTGCCTTTACTGTTAATTCATGGCATTCATTCCAATACAATTCTAGTGGTGGATCCAAAACCTTTTCAATTTCCACATGTGTGGGCGGGATAAACTTAAAGGTTTACCGAGTTGAAGCAGTATATAGGTCTTATCTCCACATAACTGCAAGACATAGCCCAGTGGTACAGCATTCGCTTAATGCGCGGTCAGTTTGGAATCGATCCCCATCGGTGGACTGATTGGGCTATTTCTCATTTCAGCCAGTGCACCACGACTGGTATAGTGGGATATGGTGCATATAAAAGATCCCTTGCTACTAATGGAAACAAATGTAGCAGGTTTCCTCTCTATGACTGTGTCAAAATGACCGTATGTTTGACATCCAATAGCCGATGATTAATAAATCAATGTGCTCTAGTGGTGTTGTTAAACAGAACACATGGGCGTACATAGGGGGGGTTCGATGGGTTCGACCGAACCCCCCCCCCCCCCCCCCCCCCCCCCCTGAAATCGGGTATATATCGGGTATTGATTTTGGTTCTTACATACAAAATTATGTGGAGATAGAAGTTTGTTCCATGGGCGTACATAGGATTTTGAAAAGGGGGGTTCCAAAATAGATTGCAGAGATATTGGGCATATATTTCTATGTTGAGTAAACTGAAAGCTGAGCTACTACAAACACTAGGATGACCAAAATACATATTGAATATAAAAACACTGATATTCTAAACTAGAAAATGGTGGCATCGTGGTTAGGCTGGTAGGTACAGGGTTCGCAGTCTGGTACCAGCTTCCACCCAGAGCTAGTTTTAATGACTCAATGGGTAGGTGTAAGATTCCACTAGACACTTGTCTCTCACTAACCACTAACAACCACTAACCCATTGTCCTGGGCAGACAGCCCAGATAGCTGAGGTGTGTGCCCAGGACAGCGTGGTTGAACCGTAATTGGATATAAGCACGAAAATAAGTTGAAATGAAATGTATTTCATCTCCAATTTAAGACGTTAAAGGGACTGCCCTGAGTTTACGACTAACAGTGCCTTCTTGATGACAAACATTAAATATTAAAGATATGTTCCTGCATGTTTATAATATCAGTATCTCTATAAAGGTGTTTGATGTTGTGCTAATGTTTGTAGAAGCCCAAACCAGATTTTACCTTCCGATAATTTTGTACGTAGGAACAAAATATAATATATCTGCAACAAAACAAAACTATTTATAAAGCAAATTGAACCAATCTTCAAAAAACTTTTCGGTAATAAATCTCGCTTGAACCCGTACGCCATGATTTTTGGCATAAAACATAAGCCTGGAGATTATGCATCGCAGTTAGGAATTTTTCTTTGGAGTAAAGCGATAAGGGTAATATGGACAACTAGAAAATTATTAGAGGGCGATAAGCCATGTAATGAAATGGCACTTTTCAAACATTTAGTTTATTCAAGGGTTGAAATAGAATTTTTTGCCGCCTTAGAGCGGCCCAACAAAAAAGAAAAATTCTTAAGACACTGGTGTTTCAAGGGGGTCATTGCCTTGTGCAATGATGCCTTTGACATTACATATAAACTATGATAAAAAAATGGCAAATTGCACCAAATGTAGAAAAATAGACCTGGACCCCCCGGCTTGTAGCTTTGGGGGCCAGGTCCGCAAACCAGGATTATATATTGTAAATACACATCATCTAAGCCATATACACTAATCACAGTAAAGAAAACAAAAATACAAACATGCACTAGTTAAAATGTATATTATTTTGAAACAAGCACTGACACTTATATGTATATCTTTATTGGCCACATTCAAGGAGAACCTGGTTTATTGTAAATAGGGAGGTCTTTTCTGAAATAAATGGGGCACCCGGCATGTTCGGGACCTGCCTGAAATGTTAAAAAACAAAAAAATAAAAAATAAATTAAAAATAAATAAAAACAACAACACTAGCACAAGACCACAAACACATTGGATATACAGACACTGGTATTATTCTAAATAAGAAAATATATTTAATATGTATTCATCTAAACGACTCTGTTAGTCGAACATATCTCAGGACTGTCCCTTTAAAACGGATTTATTAGTTGGAAACAGGCACAGGTGGTCTCGTGGTTAAGCCATCGGATATAAGGCTGGTAGGTACAGGGTTCACCCAGAATGAGTTTGTAACGACTCAATGGATAGGTTTAAGGCCACTACACCCTATTTTCTCTCACTAACATCTAACAACTAACCCACTGTCCTGAACAGACAGCCAAGATAGCTGAGGTGTGTGCCCAGGACAGTGTGCTTGAACTTTAATTGGATATAAGCAATGATGAATAAGCAATAATGAAATGAAATGAAAATGAAATTAGTTGGAAACTGAAAATGACAGCAAACACACGCTTTAAATATTCATTTTCTTTAAATATTCACATTATTTAAATATTCACTTTACTTAAATATTCACTTTGGCTTTTATATAAATATTCATTTGGTATTTTAAATGTTTTCATTTCCGACTTCTTTAAAGTTTTAATATCTTGTTTAACCTCTTCCACTGTAGACAAACAGCTTAAATAGTTGATATGTATGCACTTGAATTGACAGTGTGCTTATACCATAATTTGATAGCAGAATGAATAAATGAACATGACAAACAATGCACTGCATTTATTTCTACCTTTGGTGCGCTCAAATTCTCTTTCTTTCCCGTCGAAAATGGTTTTTTGTTCTTCCAGGTCTCTAATTCGTTGACTGGTCTCATGCAGATTGGCTGTGTAATATGAAACCATAGTTTAATATATGGTTAGTTCAGAAGAAGTCTGTTTTGTTTAATGACACCACTAGAGCACATTTATTTATTAATCATCGGCTATTGGATATCAAACATATGGACATTTTGACACAGTCATAGAGAGGAAACCCGCTACATCTTTTATATGCACCATCCCACAGACAGAATAGCATATACCACGGCCTTTGATGTACCAGTCGTGGTGCACTGGGTGGGACGAGAAATAGCCCATTGGGACCACCGACGGGGATCGATCCTAGACCAACCGCGCATCAAGCGTGCACGTTAGTTCAGTAAATTAACAGATATTGTTACAATTAAGATGTATGAAGAATCTATACCCAGTACCTTTTTTCAGTTTTCACACATCTGTATGCCATTTGACTGGTGTATATCAAAGGCTGTACGTGGTATGTGCTATTCTGTTTGTGGGATGGTGCATATAAAAGATACCTTAAATTGCTATTAATGGGAAAATGTAGCAGGTTTCCTCTCTAAGACTATATGTCAAAATTACCAAATGTTTGACATCCAATAGCCGATGATTAAGTTGTAAAATACAGTTCGAAATATACACAAATCACTTATTTTTGTCATTTCGGTGAGACATCTTTAACACTAACGTAATTTTCTGTGTGAAATAACTAGACCTACTGCTAATTTCCATATTTAAGTAAAGTTACAAAAGTTTATGAATCAGCTAAATTAAGCCCAAAATGTGGGTAATAGAACTTTGCTATGAATATCGTGTTGGTAAAAAAACAATTCTACCTTCGATTCTTTGAATGTCTCTTGCTTTCTTCTCGATCTCATCCCTCCTGTTTTCACTGTCTGACTCCAGCTCTGTAATCCGTTCACATGATTCTCTCAGTTTCGCTGTTTGTAATACAAACAATGGTATAGGTATAATATACTGTTATTTCAATAAAGCACATTGAGTTTATTAATCATCGGTCATTGAATGTCAAATGTTTGGTAATTCTGACATAGTCTTAGACAGGAAATCTGCTACATGTTCCATTAGTAGCATGGGATCTTTTACATGCACCATCCCACAGACAGGATAGCACATACCACAGCCTTAATTTGTAATATCAGTTGTTGACCAATGGTTGGAACAAGAAATATCCCAAAGGGCCCACCGATGGAGATGGATCCTACATATATATATATATATATATGTACTATTTTTGCAACAAATTAATTGGTCAATACATTGCTACATGAAATTTCAAATCTGAGGTTACTTTGTACCTGTTTGTACACACCTTTACCATGTGTAATTATTATTACTTTAATATGACAGGATTTCAAAGATGTATTCTGTTGTATATTTATGTTTCAGTGAATGTACGGCTATGTCTCACACAATTAAATCCAGTGGCGTAGCATGGGCAGGGCCACCGGGGTGATTGTCCTGGGTTCAGAATTCTGGACTGGTGGAAGCTAGGGACTCATGCAGGGAGTGCCAACGGTCCACTGGTTAGGGGGTGCAATTAATACTTGCCTTGCCTCGGGTGCTGGTAATTAACCCACGCTACCTAGCAACCCACACTACACCACTGATACCCCCCCCCCCCCCCCCCCCCCCCCACTCACTAGTTATTTCATTTATATAACAGTGTATATCCTCAAATATGGGTAAACATTATTGAGCTATAATATGTATTTGGGTAAAATGTGCTAAACTAAGACCTTTTTACCATGTATTTCCATTATTCTAGCCGCAAAATTATTTGTTGTAATCTATGTAAAAATGCACAGTCGTTCGTTTGCAACCTTATATTGCTGTTTGGCAGTAATGCTAACATGAATAAATGCTGTTTTCCAGATTCAAGCATTTAAGTTTAATTCGATCAGGCAAAAACCAGCCTGCCCTGCTACACAAATGAGAGCCTGTATGCCTCTTCATATAATTGAGTATATTTTTAAATATTTAAGTAAAAAGACAATATACTGAGGAAACTTGTATGATGTATCAGTGTACAATAGTTGATATGTCTGGTGATAGCTAAAACATACGAGTCTATTAAAAATGTAGTTGTGTTAGTGTTTTGCATTATAGTACTGTTGGAAATAGAATAAAAATGATTTTCGTCTTACATATTAAACAGACAAGTAAATATTTTGTAAATATCTATTTAATGATAGTCTACCTAATTTAGCATTTACTTGTTTGGGCTCTCATTGATGTGCAAGGTGGTGTTTACTCTTGAAATAAAAATAAAAATATCAGTAAACAGGAGATTTGTGACCTTTATTGGAACAGATTATAACACATTTTGATGGATATGTGTCAATTTCATTTACCCTTAAACAAACTTTTAATTTAAAACTGCAAGATAACTGATTATTTTGAAATGCAGCATAAATTATTAATTATGACCAGCATATTTAGTAAATATGAATTCAATATAAATACAGTAGAACTATACACAATCTTGCAACCACTTAAAGGTGCTATATCAGAAGTTATATGTGAGCATCTGTTTGTGATAAAGATTCTCCAATAAAAATTTATTTTCTACTAGTAGATAAAATCATTTCCTATAATTATTTATGGGCATATAGTTAAAGGTGTAGTCTTTAAATGTTAAAGCAAAATTGAATAAAAACATGATTTGCAATAGCTGTCATTATGCAACTTATGAGATACATGTAGCACCTTTAATACCGGAAAATAGATCACAAACTCAAAATGGTTCTTGACAGTTTTGCTCAAAAGTTACTTATAAATGTTTACACATATTTTGTTTTGGAGAGGAATAGGGGTAAACCATCATCAGAAACATCCCTCACATATTGTAACAGCAATGAAATTGACATACCTTGACCAAACTTTGTTATAGTCTGTTCCAATAAAGTGCACAAATCACCTGCTTACCGACATATTTCTTTTAATTTCAAGAGTAAACACTACCTTGTACATCAATGAGAGCCAAAACAAGTAAATGCTAAATTAGGTAGACTATAATTAAATAGATATTTACAAAACATTTACTTGTCTGTTTAATATTTACGAAATAATCAACGAAAATAATGTTTATTCTATTTCCGACAGCACTATAGTTATTAATGTTCTATTATCGGAAAGCAAGACTGTACCTTTAAATTTAATTGTTTCAAAATTTTATATTATTTTATCACAATATATTACGAAAGTGGAATTTGAGAATTAACTATAAACTAGGCACCTTGTATAACAATCACTTTAATGTAAAGAATACTTCAGATTATACATACATGGATTTTCCTCCATATAAAAGCCACACAAAAGCTTAAGTCCGGAGCATAAGCGTATGAGACAGGGGGGCAGGGGGGCAACTGCCCTCTCCCCACCCCCAGTGCTAGAGCAAAACGTCTCAAATTCAGGCAAAAATGAAACAGATATTCGGGCAAAATGTGCTAACCCGAGACCTTTTTACAATGTATTTCTATCATTCTACCTTCAAAATAAGTTGTAATCCATGAACAAATGTGTAGTGATTCGTTTGCAATCCTATATAGCTGTTTGGTAGTAATACTTATGATTAAATTTTTTTTTCCAGATTCGGGCATTTTCGTTTAATCCAGGCATAAGCCAGCCTGCTCCCCCTCCCCCACTACAAAAATGGTCCAGAGTATACATTTCACAATGTTCTATGTTTCAGCCATGTGTGAGAAATGTGTGTATGGAACATATAGTCCCATTCCACTATGCTATGCATTTAAAGTGACATACCCTAGTTTTTAAACACTACAACATATTTTTCACCATTAATGCCGTTTTTGACAATTTAAATTAGAAGTACTTACATTTTATTATTTAGAATATTTATTTTTGTACACCTGAAGTGTTTCTGGTCATCTAGGTTTTGGTAATATCCATTAAAATGCATTTTTCAAATTTTTTAAAATGCACGTTTGTTTGAGAAGTAATGGTTATCGAGACAAGCTCTATTTTTTGACAATATGTCCAAATTTAAATATCACAGGCTTCTCTGTGTTATAACTTTATTCATATGTGTTGCATGTTTGTTGATTAACTAAATTCAGTGTCCATTTTCACGTGCTGAAACTAGGGTCTGTGCCTTTAAGGTGATCTTGACACCAAAATCACTTCATGGAGCGGGGCCTAGTGTACAAATACCTCATGGGCACCAAAATCACTTCATGGAGCGGGGCCTAGTGTATAAATACCTCATGGGCACCAAAATCACTTCATGGAGCGGGTCCTAGTGTACAAATACCTCATGGGTACGAAAATCACTTCATGGAGCGGGGCCTAGTGTACAAATACCTCATGGGTACGAAAATCACTTCATGGAGCGGGGCCTAGTGTACAAATACCTCATGGGCACCAAAATCACTTCATGGAGCGGGGCCTAGTGTACAAATACCTCATGGGTACGAAAATCACTTCATGGAGCGGGGCCTAGTGTACAAATACCTCATGGGCACCAAAATCACTTCATGGAGCGGGGCCTAGTGTACAAATACCTCATGGGTACGAAAATCACTTCATGGAGCGGGGCCTAGTGTACAAATACCTCATGGGCACCAAAATCTCTTCATGGAGCGGGGCCTAGTGTACAAATACCTCATGGGTACGAAAATCACTTCATGGAGCGGGGCCTAGTGTACAAATACCGCATGGGTATGAATATCACTTCATGGAGCGGGGCCTATAGTGTACAAATACATCATGGGTACGAAAATCACTTCATGGAGCATGGCCTAGTGTACAAATACCTCATGGGTATGAAAATCACTTCATGGAGCGGGGCCTAGTGTACAAATACCTCATGGGCACCAAAATCACTTCATGGAGCGGGGCCTAGTGTACAAATACCTCATGGGTACGAAAATCACTTCATGGAGCGGGGCCTAGTGTACAAATACCTCATGGGCACGAAAATCACTTCATGGAGTGGGTCCTAGTGTACAAATACCTCATGGGTACGAAAATCACTTCATGGAGCGGGGCCTAGTGTACAAATACCTCATGGGTACGAAAATCACTTCATGGAGCGGGGCCTAGTGTACAAATACCTCATGGGCACCAAAATCACTTCATGGAGCGGGGCCTAGTGTACAAATACCTCATGGGTGCGAAAATCACTTCATG
The DNA here is from genome assembly GCF_016097555.1 of Gigantopelta aegis. Taxonomy (NCBI): domain Eukaryota; kingdom Metazoa; phylum Mollusca; class Gastropoda; order Neomphalida; family Peltospiridae; genus Gigantopelta; species Gigantopelta aegis. Next base: position 50,151,470 of record NC_054700.1, read on the forward strand.
GAGCGGGGCCTAGTGTACAAATACCTCATGGGCACCAAAATCACTTCATGGAGCGGGGCCTAGTGTACAAATACCTCATGGGTACGAAAATCACTTCATGGAGCGGGGCCTAGTGTACAAATACCTCATGGGCACCAAAATCACTTCATGGAGCGGGGCCTAGTGTACAAATACCTCATGGGTACGAAAATCACTTCATGGAGCGGGGCCTAGTGTACAAATACCGCATGGGTATGAATATCACTTCATGGAGCGGGGCCTATAGTGTACAAATACATCATGGGTACGAAAATCACTTCATGGAGCGTGGCCTAGTGTACAAATACCTCATGGGTATGAAAATCACTTCATGGAGCGGGGCCTAGTGTACAAATACCTCATGGGCACCAAAATCACTTCATGGAGCGGGGCCTAGTGTACAAATACCTCATGGGTACGAAAATCACTTCATGGAGCGGGGCCTAGTGTACAAATACCTCATGGGCACGAAAATCACTTCATGGAGTGGGGCCTAGTGTACAAATACCTCATGGGCACCAAAATCACTTCATGGAGCGGGGCCTAGTGTACAAATACCTCATGGAAATCACTTCATGGAGCGGGGCCTAGTGTACAAATACCTCATGGGCACCAAAATCACTTCATGGAGCAGAGCCTAGTGTACAAATACCTCATGGGTGCGAAAATCACTTCATGGAGCGGGGCCTAGTGTACAAATACCTCATGGAAATCACTTCATGGAGCGGGGCCTAGTGTACAAATACCTCATGGGTATAAAAATCACTTCATGGAGCGGGGCCTAGTGTACAAATACCTCATGGGCACGAAAATCTCTATTTATTTCTACCTTCAAATTTTTCAATTTCTTTTGCTTTCTTCTCTATTTCATGCTTCATATCTCGACTGTCTGACTCCAGTTCTGTAATTCGTCGATCAGCTTCTCTCATGAGTCTCTCTGTGCAAATTATAAATCGTAGACACAGTTAATTCATGTTCTGTGAGGGGGGGGGATCTGTTTTTTTATGCTCTGTAGTTTGTAATATTCTGTCTTTGGGGAAGTGCATATGCAAAATCCCTTGCAATCTTTCCGGCAGTGTTTTTAAATTTCATATTTTTACAAGAATTCTAAGAATACCGTACTGCTAAAGCATTACATGTTCCCTACCGAACCCAACAAATATTCTGTGGGAAAACTGGTAAATCGCTGTGAAAGTTAAACTTTATTTGTAATAGTACATGATAAAGCTATATACAAAATTTCATCTTAATATTTTCAGGCATATAATTGCCAAAAAAATGTCCGGAAAACAAATTTTCATATCTCCTAAGTTCAAGGGCCAAAACTCTGTAAAAAAAAAAGGTAAATTGCCATGAAAGTTAAACTGTATCTGTAATAGTACATGATAAAGCTACATGTATATACAAAATGTCATCTCAATATTTTCAGGCATAATTGCCAAAAAAATGTCCGGAAAACAAATTTTCATATCTCCTTAGTTCGAGGGCCATAACTTTATTTAAAAAAAGGTAAATTGCCATGAAAGTCAAACGTTATCTGTAATAGTACATGATAAAGCTATATACAAAATGTCATCTCAATATTTTCAGCCATTGCCAAAAAACGTTTGAGGGCCATAACACTGTAAAGCTATACACAAACTGACAGTTCAGTATAGCAAGACATTGTGAAAACACATCCAGAAAACTATATGTGGGACAGACGGATAGACAGACAGACCGAAACCAATAGTCCTGTCCGGTTGGATGAGTAGGGGATTAATAAATATGTGGTAAGTGAGATTGTTGTAGAAAAGTATAATATTATACTATATAATACATCAGTTATGTATAACGGGTTACTCTTACTAAATGAAATCTATGACAGTTTCATATTAAAAAGGCATATTACAAACAAACAAAATAATAATAATTAAAAAAATGGAATATTACAAATATTAGATTAGGCTTAAAAAAAACAAAAAAACATATGAATGGTTTCAGTTACCCGACTTACCCGACCCGATGCTAAATGTTTTGCCAAGTTAATCTTCAATACAGAGAGAATTATGTATCATTTGTTTGAAATGTGACCATACTACTCTTTGTCAAGTCCAGTTTCACAAATTTTAGGATTAAATTTATTTGTTTTTTAAACTTATAGCCTACCTATCTACCTACCCTATTTTTTACATATTTATCTGGCCTTATCATAAATGTATTATGTTTTACAAATCCATATTTTCTCATACATTCTTTACTACATAGTTCATCCGTTAAGTTGGATGTTATCATAGCATTTAGACTGTGTTTTCTGTAATTCAATATTTTTCATGCTGAGGTGTCATTAAACATTCATTCATACATACATACATACATACATACATACATACATACATACATACATACATACATACATACATACATTCATACATTCATTCATTCTTTCATTCATTCATTCTGTAATTCAAGTGAGATTAGTGATGAGCAGATATGACGTTTTGAGTGTGATAACCTTTTTATACTTTGGATTCATTCTATATTAATATCTTCTTTTTCTCCAGTGACCAGAGCATTGTATATATACATGTATTAGAATGCTACACTAATTCATGTTCTAATTAATACACTTATTAACTATTATGTAAATTAATGAAATGTGCTAAATGTGTATTAAAAATGTTCACAAGAGACCGAGAACCCTGTGTAACAATTAATTTCTAATAGTTTTAATAATATACTTTCTTAAATGCTCCTTATTTGTTTCACTGCTGTTGTATATATCTACTGGTATCATTTCATTTAAATTCATAAATGCAAACCATCATCATTTTACTGTACCAACTTAGCAATGCTACAATTATAAACGTACATGTATACACGTGTATATGTAACTTGTTGATCAAAACTGATAGCTTTAATTGTCTGAAAACTACAAGGAAACTCAAAGTTATGAACACTAAAAAGACAATATTTACTTTTATTTTCTTCTTCACTTGTGTACACTTCTGTCAACTTGGCATTCAGTTCATCTACAGTGCCTTTGAGCTTGACTAATTCTGATTCCTGTAGCATTCTTTGTACCTCTTCAAGGGAATGTTGTGCTCTGTTTAACTCTTGATCAAGAGTATCCTTGCAGGAGTTCAACTGATCAATTGTTTCAGTTTGTTGAGCTAAACATTTATTTAGTATTACATTTTCATTTTTCACCTCTGTCAGGCAACTCTGCATTCTGAATAAATCTTCACCAACTTTCTCCTTGTCTACCTGCAAATGTTCATTTCTTTCTCTTTCTTGGGCCAAACATTTCTCCATTTCCAAGCATTCATTCTGGACCTGTGTCAGGTCATACTGGACTCTAGAGAAATCTTCGTCCAGCTTCTCTTTGTATGACTTCAGCTGATCAATTGTATTACTTTGTTCAGCCAAACATTTGTTCAGTACCTCGTCCCCACATATCCTGTTCTGGCTAGGGGCTTTCTGCTGGATACTGGGCATGCTGCTGATAAGGTGTTGAAATTGTGCAACTTTCTTTGAAACAAAGTCGAATTCTTTCTTTAAGGACACTATATGTTCATTCAAAAGTGTAATTTTCAAATTTCCCCTTTCGTCTTGTATTCTTGAGCTTTGTTGATTGCTCTGTTTGGATTCAAGATCTGTCCATTGTCTTCCTCTGCGTCCTTTTTCCATGTTTTCACTTTCATCTTCCCTCGACGAGGTCTGTTCATGGGCTATTAACAAAATAATATTTTGCAAATGACCAGGGTTATTTGAAATTATATGACATAATGCAGTGGCAGATCCAAGGGGGCCCCAGGGGCCTGGACCCCCCCCCCCCCCCCCCCCCCCCCCCCCCCCCCCCCCCCCCCCAACTCCCACACACACCTAACTTTTGCGACAGTTATATTTTTATTTTATTTTATCATTTTATCATGATGGAAATTCCGAGAAATCCCTTTGGGAACTTTTGGGAACTTCATCCACATACATTTCATTGCCCCCCCCCCCCCCCCCCTGAATCTACCACTGCAATGGATTTAAAATAGAAATGAAATGAATGGGAAAATATGATTAAAGACACTTCTGGCTATTTGGTGTTGGAAATAGTTTAGTGAAATAAAATCATCACCCAAAAATATATTATTTGAAAAAAAACCCACAATTAACATAACTCAAACCAGATTACTTTAGTTAATATAGACCAGCTTCAGAATGAGCTAAGTTTCACCCAGAAAGGACATTATGTAGACCTGCTTTTTTGTATTCCTCATCATTTATGTTAACAAAAAGGTTTTGGTAAACGGGCTTCTTATGGTGGGTGTGACAAATATGGGAGTCAAAGTGGGGCTATCCTCCCAAAACCAGGGTCAACTACATGTACTAATAGCACTATTAGGAGAGCAGATAATGGGATAAACCTTTCAAATGATGATAGAAACATGAAACTTGGCACAGATGATCTCTACGGGCTGCCATACTGTCCTACAAATGTTCATTATTTAGCTATATTTTAATAGAGTGTTTCAATATTAGCCATTTTATATTATTTTATATGTTTAAAAACATGCTAAACCTAGCGTCTGATATGTAAAAAAAAAAGGCTTCTGGTACCTGTAGGAGTGGCAAATATTGGGGGTCAGTATATGGCAACCTCCCCAAAACATGGGTACCTACTACTAGGACTATTGGCAGAGCAGATAACTGAAATAATGTTTCAAATGGTAATACAAGCATGCAACTTTGCACAGGAAAGAAGAAAATGTTTTATTTAATGACACACTCAACACATTTTATTTACGGTTATATGGCATCGGACATATGGTTAAAGACCACACAGATAATTAGAGAAGAAACCCACTGTCACCACTACATGGGCTACTCTTTTTGATTAGCACAAGGGATGTTTTATATGCACCATCCCACAGACAGGATAGTACATACCACAGCCTTTGTTACACCAGTTACACAAGAAATAGCCCAATGGGTCCACCGACAGGGATCGATCCTAGACTGACTGCGCATCAAGTGAACGCAGAAACTTTGCACAGATGATCTCTTTAAGGAGTTCTTCAAATTCAACTTGAAATGTCAATATTGTGATAATTTTTTTAAGATGGCTGCCATTTTTTCCCACCATTGTCCGTTATTGGCATGTGTAATAAAAACTTTGTCCGATTTTAGCCATATCAATGACTTTTTATATACTAGTATTTAAAAGCATGCTGAAAGTAGTTCTGATATTTAAAATACTATCATAATTAATGTTTTTATTCAAAATGGCTGCCATATTTCCAGCAAACATAGTCATCAGCTACAATAGACGAATATAAGCTGGTACCAGTATCATGGAGATTAATCATTACCTTCTTTTGTCAACAGCCTATTTAATTTGTCTCTTAATTAGCTCATAATATCATTGATTTACCTTTTAGAGTTTGTACCTAGTTGTACATGCCAATACATTTGATATTTTAATGTTTATAGTTTCTAAAATAAAGATGATATTTTGTACTATTTTTACAACCAAATTAAAAAAATAAATAAACAAGGCTACAGACACTATTCACTAATCCTTATTATCACAACTATCTCTGTAATAATGTTTCTTTCATCCATGATTTCTTGTCTGCTTCGTGTTTGTATTGGTGGTGGGTGTAGTGTATGCAGAGCATGATAGATGCACCCAACCCCGTATGCTATATCTTTTTTGACCTGTGATTATTTTTATTGGAACATATGTACAGGTACTAATAATATAGTCTGGTTTAGCCTTGGCAGTTTTTTACCATGGCCTTAAAACGTACATGGTAGATGACAGCGATATAACTTAGAGAAATATTTTCAGTTTTTGTCATATAAAAATATACAAGACACACAAAACCATGAGATCGTTTTGACTATAAATTAATTCTAGCCCATACTGTGTTGTCAGTACTTACTAGTCATAATAAAATTTTCACATATGAAACCTATGAACTAAAGAAGCTAGGCCACCATATCCTTTGCCCCAATATTACCAGTTCAATCATGAATCAGTCCAAAAGACATAACGACTTCAAAGAAACTGTATTAATATACATCCTATTATATGAGCTCAACACCACACTATAAATGTTAAAAAGCAGGAAAGTACTGTAAAGTACATGTACTGTTAATTTGGATATGAATCTGCACATTTCGGGGTATAGGGTACATACTTTCTGGTGTAACCAGATGTTTTAAATTGCATTTCACATACACTACAGTTTTAAAACAGTTTACATATATTTTATTCTTTTTAACTCTAATAGTGCAAAGCTGTCTCTTATTTTGTTTCTATTGTTTTCCTGTGTCTTTGGTATTGTCAGCTTGGGTTGTGTTCACCCTCAACTCTGTGTTCAGGCCAGGTAATCGTTTAGTAGTAAGCTCATCTATTGTTTCTTTTGTTACCTGGTGTTCTCTGGAGTCCGAGACTTTTAAACATTCAAGCAAGACAGAGGTGTTTTTCTGCATTGCAAGTTTTATAGTTGATAGTTCTGCACAGCACAATTATTAACAATACAGGTAAATACAAACATATATTTTGAGTTATAACCATATGTTTTTAGTAGTAAAATAGATTAGTGTATGTATATTTTATGATAAACCTTAAATTAGAACTTAATTACTGACCTTTAACAAGCATCTGTTTGTGCCGAGCTGAATATCCAAAGGTTCCTAGAATCTGCTTGTTTTGGCCAATCTCACTTCTGCTGAACCAAGTGTCATCATCACTTCTGTCCACACTCTTAGCTGTGGAAGAATGATTATTTAATATCAGTAATGTCTGTTTTGGTAGTAAGTGCATGGCCACTATCAGAGTAACATCTGTCTGTTGAAAAATCTATCATTGTAACCCTCACCCCCCTTCCTTCCCCCACATTAAATGTAACATTGATAACATAGTTGAAGTAAGCGCATTGACATAACAGCTATCTGTTGGAAAATCTATCATTTTAACATATAAAGAGCAAGTAGGCACAAAGTAAGCACATTGACACTATCAGAGTAACAGCTATCTGTTGGTAAATCGGTTATTCTATCTTTTCTACCACTGAATTTATTACGTTATTCTATGATTTGCAGTTTTGTTATCCAATATATTTCTCTTATTTACTTTTGTCAGATTATAATTCCAAGCAAAATAATCTTTAAAATGGTAAAAAAAAAAAAAACAGGTTTAATTTTGCGATTTAGATGCTAGGAAACAAAAAAAATATTGGGGGGACATGCCTTCGAACCTCTTTGACATCTCAGATACTTCGTGCTTACCAGTTATGTTTAGCAAATCAAAAGGTTTTTGGTCATTCTGTTTTTGGGTTTGTTTTGTTTTGTTTTTTTGTAGTAGCTTCAAAGTAATTTTATGCGGTTTTAACCAGATGTTCATCTGGCATTTATATATAGCGTGCTAGTGTATTAGGTTTAAAGTTGAAATTGGTGGCTTAGTAAGTTAAAGCCATTAGCCTTATTGCTGGTAGGTCCTGGGTTCGCCTCCCTGTCCCGACTCACACCCAGAGCGAGTTTAACGACTTAATGGGTAGATGTAAGGCCACTATATATATATACACCAGTGTTCGAGATTAAAATTTTGGGGCAGTATCCCAGTTGGATACTAACATTTCAAAATCTAGTATCCTACCTGAGAATTTAGTATCCCACTTAAATGAAATTCATAAATAACATCGTAACAAATAAATGAAGACTTTCATTGTTTCAGCGAAAAATAAAAATGCAGGATTAGAAAAAACAAAACAATATTATACAGTATCCCAGTGGGATACTGGGTTATTGAAGTCTGGTATTCAAAATTAAATTCTTGTATCCCCGGGATATCGGAATACCATTAATCTCGAACAGTGCATGTACACCAACTTCTTTTTCACTAACCATTAACAATAATTTATATTAACCCACTATCCTGGACAGACAACCAAGATAGGCGAGGTATGTCCAGTATAGTATGCTTGAACCTTAACTGGACACCTGCTCGAAGATAAATTGAAATGATATTAGATCTTTAACAAAAGATTTAAGTCAACATGATTATATATACATGTTTTTAATTAATTATATCTACTTGTGAAATTTTCAATTTGTTGTTCATTTACTGACCTTCAACAAGCATCTGTTTGTGTCGAGCTGAATATCCAAAGGTTCCCGGAATCTGCTTGTTTTGGCCAATCTCACGTCTGCTGAACTGCGAGTCATCATTCTCACTTCTCGTCTGCTCCAGTTGACCATAATCACTTCGGTCCTCACTCTTAGCTGTGGAAGATTTTATTTTTAATAGAAGGAAGGAAGGAAATGTTTTATTTAGTGAAAAAAGAAAGAAAGAAATGTTTTATTTAACGACGCACTCAACACATTTTATTTACGGTTATATGGTGTCAGACATATGGTTAAGGACCACACAGATTTTGAGAGGAAACCCGCTGTCGCCACTGCATGGGCTACTCTTCCGATTAGCAGCAAGGGATCTTTTATTTGTGCTTCCCACAGGCAGGATAGCACAAACCATGGCCTTTGTTGAACCAGTTATGGATCACTGGTCGGTGCAAGTGGTTTACACCTACTCATTGAGCCTTGCGGAGCACTCACTCAGGGTTTAGAGTCGGTATCTGGATTAAAAATCCCATGCCTCGACTGGTATCCGAACCCAGTACCTACCAGCCTGTAGACCGATGGCCTGCCATGACGCCACCGAGGCCGGTATTTTATTTAATGATGCACTCAACACATTTTATTTATGGTTATATGGCGTCGGACATATGGATAAGGACCACACAGATATTGAGAGAGGAAACCCGCTGTCACCACTTTATGGGCTATTCTTTTCAATTAGCTGCATACATGTATATAAAGGAATATTTTATATGCACCATCCCATAGACAGAATAGTACATAACACGGTCTTTGTTACATCAGTTGTGGTGCACTGGCTGGAACGAGAAATACCCCAGTGGTGTCATTAAACCAGTGGTAAAGCACTCACTTGATGCACGATCGGTTTGGGATCTTATTTTTTAATTTTCACAGCAAAGCATTTCCTCGAACCTCCTAGATATCTTGTGAATCTTGGTCATGGTACAACCCTGTCAGTGTGTTTTATTCCCACAAGATGTGGCAAAGCGAACGATTGATGTGCGGTCGATCTAGGATCGATCCCCGCCGGTGGACCCATTTGGAGAGGAAACCCGTTGTCGCTAGTTCTCCACAACTGGTGTAACCAAGCCCGTGGTATGTACTATCCTATCTGTGGGATGCTGCATGTAAAAGATCCCTTGCTGCTGCTTGAACAGAGTAGCCCATTGCATGCTGAAAGCGGGTTTCCTCTCTAATTATCTATTTGGTCCTAAACTATATGTTCGACGCCATATAAATGTAATTAAAATGTGTCGGTATGTGGATTAAAAAAACATTCCTCGACTTACTTCCCAAACTGATCTTCAACGCATGTTGACCCATGGCCTAGCCATGACGCCATGTTTAACATCATTGGTAGCCATTTGGTGAGTGGGCTATAGGGAGATCTGTCAATAGACGGAGGACAGTTTAGTGTCCGACTCGGACTGCGATTCCTTACCAGATTCCTGGCTGTCTGAACAAACAGTCCACCCATCTTCACTGTCAAAGTCTGGGACGCAATCTGTCCAATAAAGAAAAGAATAGTGCCATAATGTATGCGTTTAATTAACAGCCAATGAGAGTTATTTGGTGGAAGATATATGGTCATTGCAATATATGGTCTAGTAGTGTTTTTAAAAAAACAAGTCTTGTTATTAAAGCTTAAAGTTTTTTGTTTTTTTATAACAACACCACTAGAGAACATTGATTAATTATTCATCGGTTATTGGATGTCAAGCATTAGGTCATTCTCATATATTAGTTGTCAGTGGAAATCTGTAGCATTTTCCCCATCTGGTGGTGTTGTTAAACAAAACACACTTTTCTCGGACTAACCATTAGCCACTGTCCTGGACAGACAAACCTAATAGCCGAGGTGTGTGCTTTTCTCGGACTAACCATTAGCCACTGTCCTGGACAGACAAACCTAATAGCCGAGGTGTGTGCTTTTCTCGGACTAACCATTAGCCACTGTCCTGGACAGACAAACCTAATAGCCGAGGTGTGTGCTTTTCTCGGACTAACCATTAGCCACTGTCCTGGACAGACAAACCTAATAGCCGAGGTGTGTGCTTTTCTCGGACTAACCATTAGCCACTGTCCTGGACAGACAAACCTAATAGCCGAGGTGTGTGCTTTTCTCGGACTAACCATTAGCCACTGTCCTGGACAGACAAACCTAATAGCCGAGGTGTGTGCTTTTCTCGGACTAACCATTAGCCATGTAGCAAACAATAGCTGTCCTGGACATTAGACAAGACAAACCTAATAGCCGAGGTGTGTGCTTTTCTCGGACTAACCATTAGCCACTGTCCTGGACAGACAAACCTAATAGCCGAGGTGTGTGCTTTTCTCGCACTAACCATTAGCCACTGTCCTGGACAGACAAACCTTATAGCCGAGGTGTGTGCTTTTCTCGGACTAACCATTAGCCACTGTCCTGGACAGACAAACCTAATAGCTGAGGTGTGTGCTTTTCTCGGACTAACCATTAGCCACTGTCCTGGACAGACAAACCTTATAGCCGAGGTGTGTGCTTGGTCCATAGACAAGCAGGGAAAAACTGAGGGTTTTTTAAGTTAAAATTCGTTCTGTTTAACAACACCACTAGAGCACATTAACTTATTAATCATTGGCTATTGGATGTCAAACATTTGGTAATTTTGACTTGTAGTATTAGATGAAACCTGCTACATTTTCCCATCAGTAGCAATTAATGGATCTTTTATATGCACCATCCCACAGACAGGATAGCACCTACCATGGCCTTTGATATACCAGTCGTGGTGCACTGGCTGCAATGAGAAATCGCTCAATGGGCCCACTGACGGGGGGTCGATCCCAAACCGACCGTGCATCAAGCGAGCACTTTACCACTGGGCATATATTGCTTTAGCAGTACTCTGAATTTAGGACATGTATTGCTTTACCAGTATACTCTCAGAATGCTTTCATTAATTTGCCTTGAAACTGGTCAGGCAGTGCATCATCCCGGTAGTTTGGGGCTTTTAACACCTATGAGTCATTGACTCAATTACCCCTTCGATGGGGAAGTGACTCAAATCTTCCCTGCCTCTGGCTACAGTATTAAACATGTCTAAATGGTACAAGATGGAAACTGGTCTTTGAAATTAAGTTCTAAATATGGACACAGAGATAGATGATATTACCTTCAACGATCGTGGTTGCAGCAGTTAACTGACAAGCCTGTCCATCAGTAGTTTTCTTGCCTTCTTCCAATTCATTTTCAAATACTTTAATAGCGACTTCTTTTTCCTTCAGCAAGCTATTCGTCTGTGTTAAGTCGTGCTTTGCTGCTTGTAAATCTTGAATAAGAGTTTCCTGTTCTGCCTTCAACTGCTTATAGCTTTGCCTTTGCTCAGCTAAAACTTTCTCTAGTTCTCCATATTGGTTTTCTACCTGTTCTAGACTATGTTCTATTGTAGTTAAATGTTGAATAAGATTATCTTTTTCTGCCTTTAACTGCTCATAGCTTTGCCTTTGCTCAGCTAAAACTTTCTCTAGTTCCTCATATTGGGTTTGTAGCTGTTTTAGACTATGTTCTATTGTAGTTAAATGTTCAATAAGATTCTCTTTTTCTGCCATCAACTCCCCATAGCTTTTCTTTTCTTTGGCCAGATCAATCTTAAATTGCTCATTTTCTTTCTGTAACTGCTCATTTTCCTCCTTTCCTTCTGTAAAGTCTTTCTTCAAATGTTCGTGTTCCTTGTGTAACTGTTCTAGCTTACTCTGTTCTTCATTTAACCTTTGGTTAAGAATATCCTTTTCTTCCCGCAACAGGTTACTTTGTTTCCTGTCTTCAGCACACATATCCTTTAAACCGTCATTTTCTTTTTGTGCCTGTTTTAAGTTCTTTTGTGATTTGTTTAAATTTTGAATGAGATCGTCTCTGTCTGTCTGAAACCGCTTGTTTGTCTCTTCTTGATCAGCTAAACTTTTTCTCAGTTCCTCATTTTCATTTTGCATTTGCTTTAATCTTAATGTTAAGTGGTGTTGATCCTCATTTAAATCTAGATGAACGTCTGCCGTGTTTGGCTTTGGCACAAGTATTTTGCTTCGCGCTAAGGTGTTTGCTACATCTGTGCTGCCAACAGAAGTCACATTTTGTCCCATTCCTTCACCTGAAGACGTTTCTTGTTGTGTACTTTCACCTGGAGTGATGTCTTGTCCCCTGATATCACCTGGAGTGGTTTTTTGTCCCCTGATATCACCCGGAGTGGAGTCTTGTCCCCTGGTGTCACCTGGAGTGGAGTCTTGTCCCATGGTGTCACCTGGAGTGATATTGTCAGCTAAAATGGTTCTTTGTCCCGTTCCTACAAGGTTTCCCCTTTCCCCTTTGTCACTCGCAGTGGTATGCTGTCCCGTACCATCACACGCAGGGTCTCGTGCTTCATTGTCACTCCCATTGGGATCTTGTTCCATACCATCGCCCGCAGTGACCTCTTGTTCTACACTGTCCCTCCCAATGGGGTCTTGTTCCGTATCATCGCCCACAGTGGCCTCTTGTTCTACACTGTCCCTCCCATTGGGGTCTTGTTCCGTACCATCGCCCACAGTGGCCTCTTGTTCTTCACTGTCACTCCCATTGGGGTCTTGTTCTGTACCATCACACGCAGGGTCTCGTGCTTCATTGTCACTCCCATTGGGATCTTGTTCCATACCATCGCCCGCAGTGACCTCTTGTTCTACACTGTCCCTCCCATTGGGGTCTTGTTCCGTATCATCGCCCACAGTGGCCTCTTGTTCTACACTGTCACTTCCATTGGTGTCTTGTTCCGTACCATCGCCCACAGTGGCCTCTTGTTCTTCACTGTCACTCCCATTGGGGTCTTGTTCCGTACCATCACGTGCAGTGGCCTCTTGTTCTTCACTGTCACTCCCATCGGGGTCTTGTTCCGTACCATCACGCTCAGTGGCCTCTTGTTCTTCACTGCCACTCCCATTGGGATCTTGTTCCTTACCATCACGTGCAGTGGCCTCTTGTTCTTCACTGTCACTCCCATTGGGATCTTGTTCCATACCATCGCCCGCAGTGACCTCTTGTTCTACACTGTCCCTCCCATTGGGGTCTTGTTCCGTAGCATCGCCGACAGTGGCCTCTTGTTCTTCACTGTCACTCCCAGTATTTCCTTGCACCTTGACTTCAGTTGCCACATTTTCTTGACATCTGCTATCATCTTCAATAGTTTCTTGTCCCCTACTGTCACTTCTAGGGGTTTCTTGTTCCATACTGTGATCTTTTATTGTTCCTGGTCCTATAATGTTGTGTCCAGTGTTTTTCTGGTCCACACTGTCACCTGCAGTGGAATCAACAGGCTCTTGTCCCCTACTTTTGCTTGTAGGGGTTTCTTGTTCCATGTTCTGACCTTTTGTTGTTTTTTGTCCTGTAATGTCGTGTGCACCGTTTTTCTGTTCCATACTGTCACCTTCAGTGGATTCTATTCCCGCACTTCGACCTGCAACATAAACACAAGTAAAGGTTGGTTTCGTTTAACAGCACATTGATTAATTACCACCGGCTGATTGAAGTTAAACGTATGATAATTCCGATACACTAGCTATAGTCCGTGCCACAGGGAACATCTTTTTTAGTACTATGGAATTTACTACAAGTTGTTTATTTCTCAGCTGATTGTTTCATAACTTGGTTAAGCCATCGGACTACAGGCTGGGTAGGTACAGGGTTCGCAGCCCAGTACCAGCTCCAAACCAGAGCGAGTTCCTAAGGGCTCAATGGGTAGGTGTAAGGTTACTACACCCTCTTCTCTTTCACTAACCACTAACCAACTAACCAACTAACAACTAACCCACTGTCCTGGACAGACAGTCCAGATAGCTGAGGTGTGTGCCCAAGACAGCATGTTTGAAACTTAATTGGATATAAGCACGAAAATAAATTGAAATGAAATGAAATGCAACTTGCACTCAAAAATAGTACTTTTTGTCATTTCCAAAACATGTTTACCTTTCTTCTTATGTGAAACCAAACTGAAATTATTTACAAAAATAATATTTAAAAAAATTGTAGGATGATGGAAGGACTATAGATGTTTCTGGGGGGTTTTTTTGGGGTTTTTTTTTTTTTGGGGGGGGGGGGGGGGTATTTTTTTGTTTTGTTAATTCCTTCTTTATAGCCTTATGTTTTTACAACTTATGGGCCTTATACAAGCATAAACATAAAATAAATAAATAGTGTACAGGATAATGCAGGGCTAGAACTTAAGAATGTGTTACCTATATGGCAATTTTAAATCAATAAATTTTGCAACAAATATAAAAACCAAAAATAGTCTCTTCAACCAACGGCAATAATTTTTATCTGTCGGCAAAAACTGCCATCAGTGAAACCTGTGATCAATGGTAAATCATATTGTAACTACGGCAATTGCTGTCGATGCCGTCGTAAGTTCGAGCCCTGTTAAATGGTGGAGAGTTATTTACCGTATTGAATACATGTATATATGTAATATTACTTCAACATATCACAATTTTACTGATTAATTTTTAAAGTCTTGTCCAGGTGATGTTTATAGTATTTTAACGAAACGTTGAGAAAATTCAGTGGTTGAGACAGAGACATGTTTATTCATCTATAAACTCAGATATTAACAAATATGTTGTTTAAAACCATGTCCAGGTGATGTTTATAGTAGTTTAATGAATGGTTGAGAAAATTCAGTGGTTGAGACAGAGACATTTTTATTCATCTATAAACCCAGATATTAACAAATATGTTGTTTAAAACCTGCATCCAAATGTATCTTATTCTGGAGTGAGTATTATGTAAACTATTACAATTATTTATAACAACTTCCTTCATGGGGTAGGCATTTATGCTATCCTCCTATGGCCACCAGGGGTCCTGTTGACTGTTTATATTGTGTGATGGTATCTATGTGTCCAGTTAAAGTTTATTTAACCGTCAATTAAATGAACTTTAATCTAATCATTTGTATAAACAATTTTTACCTTTTCTTCTTCTTTTTACCTTTTTTTTATTAACATGACCCCACCCCTCTCGTTCTGAACATTAAATTGATATAAGCACATTAATCCCGACATCTGACCTGACTGTCATTTGTGGGCATACATATATACATACATACATACATACATACATACATGATTCATATTTGGTGTGCATGTTACATATGAGTGGAAATACAAATCCTCCCCCACCACTATATTCCCCCTGTACCACCACCACCAGCATCTTACCCACCACCATTCCACCCACCCACCCGCTAGAAAGTTTGCCTTCATGGATCTGAACTATTCAAAATTACAGTTAAAATATAAATAGCATTATAACAATGAGAACTATTTTATGCATTTAATTGCAGATATTTGTACGTTAAGGATGTCAAACAAGGAAAGGAGGACATTTGTAAATCCTCCCTGACCACCAGGAGGCATTGCTGACTTGGCTCCATATCTCAAAATGTTTGTAATGGGCCAAGTTAAAACCAAGTGCACAATTATTTTCTTAGCCACCCCTACCCCCTCCCTACCCCTACTTTCCAATATATATATATATATATATATATATATATATATATATATATATATATATATATATATATATATATATATATCAACTGACAAAAACACAAGCACACACTCACATGCACAAACACATATAACACACTCACATATATCGACAGATAAACACAACACACAAACAACCACACACACACACACACACACACACACACACACACGCACACACACACAAGTAAAATTCCTTATGGTAACTGCGGGAAATATCAATAATACGTTTTTGATTCAGAATAATTGCCTGCGGGATAGGAGTGTCGTGTTTGGGTTGGGTGCGGTGGCTAAAGTCTTCCAGTCTCCCTTAGTATACTCCGCTGTGTCTGTTAAATTTACCATACTGTTAAAGCTCATAACCATGTTTTTAAGAAGGGGTGCTTTTCTGTGCAATTGGTTGGGGTTTTTAAAGGTGTGGGGGAAGTTCAAATAAACCAAATATAATATGGTTTGTATAATATATATGTGGCGGCTTAAGGCTGTGGATTTATGATGGAAACATAAATAGTTTCAAATACACTGGTATCCGCTTGTTTATAATACACTGGTATCCGCTTGTTTATAATAGGACTAACTATCCTACTGTCAGTGTGTTCGTGGAAATCGTTTATCGATTCTTGCATGTCTGTCGGTTCTCGAAGTGACAGCGAGGAGCACGTGCAGATGTCTTTATGTTAATCAAAGCGCACGCACGATTTATCGCATAGTGTATCCCTAGCATAACAAGACCTGTAAATAATATCAACTTTGTGATATTAATATAGTCTTAGAAATTAATTTATTGTTATTATTATCATTAATTGAAAAAAGAAAGAAATGTTTTATTTAACGACGCACTCAACACATTTTATTTACAGTTATATGTCGTCAGATATACGGCCAAGGACCACACAGATTTTGAGAGGAAATATAAAAAATTTAATGTTTGATCCATACCACACCACCACCCCCACCACCCCACCCCCCTCCCCCGCCCCCGCCCCCGCCCCCAGTTAAGCCACTGTGTTATTTCCACAATTGATTTAATGTCAGGGATGCAGGGGTTTGCCATGTCAATATATCCATTCTTTAAAAAAAAAGTAGGTGAACCTGAAACATACGTTTTGATCACAGACATCCTAGTAAAGAACGTTCAGGTCTGTTTATCAACACACCAAAACACATTTCATAGTTCGCACGTGCGTGTGTGTATGTGGCTGTGTGTGTGGTATGTGTGTGTGTGTGTGTGTGTGTGCGTGTGTGTGTGTATGTGTGTATGGAAAGGTGGGGGGGGGGATTTGTAGACCCTTCATGGCCACCAAGGGGTGCTGCTGATGTTTATAATGGGTCACGGTATATATGTGCTGAGTTTTAGCTAAAAGTGCAAACGTTTTTTGCTAGCTGCCCCATTATACATAAATATGATTCTGACTGATGTGACAGCAGGTGTTTTGGACTATGTTACTTGCTGCAACTTGTGCTCAGTAAATTGACACACACACACACACACACACACATATATAAACAAACACACAGAGACACATACACCGACGTACACACACACACACACACACACATACACACTCAAACACACAAATATATATAGACACAAACACCAGAGAGTGTTTGTGCTCAGTAAATTGACACAAACACACACACACACACACACACACACACACACACATACAACTCGATTTTCGTCGTATACTTCTACGATGGCCGTCGTATCCGATTCAAAAAATGAGTCGCGCTAGACATTAATTTGTTGCTAGTCTAAGCGCACAAGTGTGTGTGTGTTGCCTGTTGGTGTGTGTGTGTGTTTGTGTGTGTGTGTCTGTGGCTGTGTGTGTGGCTCTGTGTGTGTTGCCTGTTGGTGTGTGTGTGTGTGTGTGTGTGTGTGTGTGTGCAGGGTGCAATTTGTTTTTAAATTTTTGATTAGCAGTTTTTCCTACTGGATGGAGAATTGATTAGCAACTATTGGAATTTGATTAGCACTTTAATAAAATGAGTAAACATGAATAAAACACATTCTTTTCAATAAAATTGCATATTTCTTATACATGTATATGTATTGTGGGCTGCTTACCCCAAAATAAAACAAGTACAGAACAGTACATGTGAAGGGTCATCACTGCCACTTGCTTACAAAGCCGTATCCTCCGGAGGTCAAGGGGGGCAGTTGCCTCCCCCCTCCCCCTCCACACACACACCCATAGAATCTCACTTTGGTTTTTTTTGGCTATATAGAAAATAGCATAGAAATGTCAGGGTTTAATTTTTATAGTACAACATATTTCTGAATAATATTTATCAATGGTTATGCTAAGCAGCTTGGTCATCTAACTTGTTCAAAGTGATTTTTTTAGTCTTTCCTGAGTTGATTTGTATGTCTGATCCAAAGTGCGATTGAAGCCCGAGAAAAATTCCTCATTTGGCTGATCATTCCAACGTATTCGGTGTTCATTTTAGTTGTGAAAATTGATAATTCTTAAACGATATATATACGTATTTTACCGGAACATTATTTGCCGAGGCAATTCAAAATTAAAAACGCCAAGCTGTTAATTAGTCGATAATACCGTATGTATAAGCAAACATTTTCGCGGCTCAAATAATTCGCGATCAAGCTTTCATTTTACATTTTCACGATAGTTTTTGCCAATAACAAAATAAAAACGACCAATATCAACTGAACTCCTTTCAATGACAGTTTCACGTACGATATATACTCTTCAAAAAAAGAAACGCAAAAGGGTACAAATGGGTTATAACTCCGATTTTATGTTTCCTACCGGTTTATGCTTTGTGAATATAAGGTCATTGCATGTCCCAAACACATTCCCACGGTTACATTCGATAAAACGCAGCTACTGTACAATAAAGTTCCAAAATGTGAATATTCGCAAAAACGCAGCCACGTGCAAACCATGTCACCACTGCACGTGCGTTGTCTGCACGTGCAACATGAACACCGACAGTATAAAAGTGCAGGGTGTTCGCTTGCCTGGCCTCTGTATCTGGCCGACAGTTGACAATCCAGGACATGCCACGTCTCAGTGAACCGCAGAGAAACAATGCCATCGGCCGACTAGACGCAGGCGAATCCAGAACGGCCGTTGCCAGGGCATTCCATGTGTCCCAAAGCACCATCTCCAGACTGTGGGACCGTTACCAGCAACATGGATCAACACGTGACCTCCCTAGATCCGGTCGACCACGGGTCAGTACCCCCGGGCAGGACCGCTACATCCGGGTACGCCACCTTCGGGAACGATTGACTACTGCCACCTCCACAGCCGCAGCAATACCAGGTTTGCGCAGGATATCCGACCAGACCGTACGGAACCGCCTACGTGAGGTAGGAATTCGTGCCAGACGTCCAGTTCGAGGTGTCATCTTAACACCACAACACCGTCGACTCCGACTGCAGTGGTGCCAGATTCATCGACAATGGCCTCAACTGCGATGGAGACAGGTGTGGTTCAGTGACGAGTCCCGATTTCTGCTCCGACGTCATGATGGAAGATGTCGCGTGTATAGGCGTCGTGGTGAACGTTATGCGGCAAACTGCGTGCAGGAAGTGGACAGATTCGGCGGGGGTAGTGTCATGGTGTGGGCAGCCATCTCACACACTGGCAGAACTGACCTGGTCCACGTGCAGGGCAACCTGAATGCACAGGGCTACATTGACCAGATCCTTCGGCCACACATCGTTCCAGTTATGGCCAACGCCAACGCAGTGTTCCAACATGACAACACCAGGCCTCACACAGCACGTCTCACAACGGCTTTCCTACAGAACAACAACATTAATGTCCTTCCTTGGCCATCGATATCACCGGATTTGAACCCAATTGAGCATCTATGGGACGAGTTGGACCGACGCCTCCGACAGCGACAACCACAGCCCCAGACCCTGCCCGAGCTGGCAGCAGCCTTGCAGGCCGAGTGGGCCACCATCCCCCGGGACGTCATCCGTACTCTGGTTGCTTCAATGGGCAGGCGGTGCCAGGCAGTTGTCAACACACGCGGAGGCCACACCCGGTATTGACTCCAGATGACCTTGACCTTGGTGGTGTGTCACAATGGACTAGAGTGAATTGTGAACAATCCTGCAACATTTGGTAATTATCGGACTCGCCATTCAATAATTAAATCAATTCTCCAAATGTTACGACAATGTGGTTTTGCGTTTCTTCTTTTGAAGAGTATATGAGGGACTGTTTCTGATGACAGTTTACCCCTATTCCTCTCAAAAACAAAATATTTGTAGACATTTATAAGTAACTTTTTAGCAAAACTGTCAAGAACCATTCTCAGTTTGTGAGTTTGTTTATTACAAATCATGTTTTTATTACATTTTGCTTTAACATTTAAAGACTACACCTTTAACTATATGAATTATATAAATGATTATAGGCAAAAAAAATATACTAGTAGAATTCTTTTTTTTTATTGGAGAATCTTTATCACAAACAAATGCTCACATATAACAATGATATAGGACCTTTAAGTTGTTGCAAGATTGTGTACATTTCTAATGTACTAATATTGAATTTATATTCACTAAATATGCTGGCCATAATTAATAACTTATGCTGCGATTCAAAATAATAAGTTAACTTAAAGTTATAAATTAAAAGTTTGTTTAAGGGTAAATGAAATTGACACATATCATCAAAATGTGTTAGTCTGTTCCAATAAAGGTGACAAATCTCCTGTTTAGTGACAACTTTATTTTAATTTCAAGAGTAAACACCACCTTGTACATCAATGAGAGCCAAAACAAGTAAATGCTAAATTAGGTAGAGTATCATTAAATAGGTATTTACAAAATATTTACTTGTCAGTTTATTCTATTTCCAACACTACTTTAGCTGCCCCACTATACATAGATATGATTCTGAGGTCGAACTGATGTGACAGCAGGTGTTTTGGACTATGTTACTTGCTGCAACTTGTGCTCAGTAAATTCACACACACACACACACACACACACATACACACACACACACACACATACACACACCATGGGCGGATCCAAGGGGGGGGGGGGGGGACAGGGGGACGCGTCCCCCAAAAAAATTGTTCAAGTGCCCTCAAAATGTCCAAGTGCCCTTTTTGTTTGTAGAATTTTTTTTTTTTTAAGTAAACAATAATTATATTGTAGATAAATGAAATCAAGATTTTCGTGTACATGCGCAAGCTTGCAGCTATGTGTCTGTGTTATTGAGTCTCAATGGGGCCCCATTGAGGTTCTAACGCGAGTGACGCCAATTTACTTCATTATTGCTAGTATATTATGACGTAGAACTGTAGGAATTCATATTAATTGTAAATATCAAAACTTGTAGTAAGGTGCCCTTTTGACGAGTCAATGTGCCCTTCTTTTTTGGTCCCCCCCTAAAAATATTTCCTGGATCCGCCCATGCACACACACACACACGCATACACACAGGCACCTACACCGACGTACTCACATACATGCATACACACAGACACACATATATATATATATATACACACACACACACACACACACGAATACACACAGGCACCTACACCGACGTACTCACATACATGCATACACACTGACGAACACACACACACATACACACACAAACACCAGAGAGAGACCCAGAGAGAGAGAAACAGAGATACAAACACACTATATAACACTATATTAACATTATTAATTTAACTACGGTACCTACCCTCATAAGACATTCTGGCAACAGAAAAAATTCAATACAACTGGTTTTTATACCTGGAATATAAACCGAAACTAGGACTAGTTTCCTGGAAGGTGGGTGTTTGATCAAGCAAATCGATATTCGTGTAGTAACTTTTTTTCTTTTTTTCTAAACCTTTATTACCCCCAGATCCGTGCGTGCGTGCGTGCGATGTGAATATTGGTAATGTTGTTGTTGATGTAGGTTGTACGGCCGCCAAATCATGTTATATACGAGTAATATGACCTGACCTGCATTACGTTTTAACCTGCCTTAAAACGTCATGCGCCAGATCTTACTGATAATGGCTTCAGGCCGTACCTGGTCCCAATTGGGACATCTTTGGCCGGTGCTCTAATTAATGTATTTAATTAGGCCCTGGAAGGAGGTTTCGCAAACGGGTGGACTTCGCGGACAGGTTGCTGATGTTCCAATACCAGAAAAGTACCCAAAATTGCTGAGCCGGATTTCCATGGGTAGGGCGCGCCGGGGGTGTAGGCGGGGCAGGCCTCCTACCAGGCAAACCTAACAGCCGTAAACCACCTTCGCCCTAACGCATCCTGACACGGTGTCATCCGCCCCCCCCCCCCCCCCCCCCCCATCCTTCCTAGGTAATCCATACAACTGTTGTGGGTACACTATTTATAATGTATATGAAGGAAGGTTGTTGGGATAGGTATGGCAAGGAATGATGGGGTGAGGAAGGAGAGGAATGGTGATGTTTATGAACAGTCCACCATTCGTCCACCGGAAGAGCAGGTGGGTGAAACGCTTGATGATCTCCATATGTTGAAGTTGTTATATTGAAGATGTTGTTGTTGTTGTTGAACTTCCGAGGTGACCCATAAAGTTCCAAGAGCATTCGTGAGCTTACTATCTGTGGATGGGCCACCTATACGGATGACCACTTAAGATCATTGCTATATAAAAATCCAGCAGTACACGAAGAACCAGTAATCGTTTGACGCGGTTATGGTTAAGGACCACACAGATATTGAGATCTATAAACCCGCTGTCGCAACTTCATAGGCTATTCTTTTTAGATTAGCAGCAAGGGATCTTTTATATGCAACATTCCTTTGATGTACCAGACGTGGTGCACTGGCTGAAGTGAGAAATAATTAAGATTCAAGCACGCTATACTGGATACGCATTTCTGATATCTGTCTAGGACAGTGGGTTAGTTGTTAGTTGATTTGTTAGTGGTTGGTGAGAGAGAAGAGGGTGTAGTGGCCTTACACCTACCCATTGAGACCTCAAGAACTCGCTCTGGGTTGGAGCCGGTACCGGTCTGTGAACCCTGTACCTACCAGCCTGTAGCCCGATGGCTTAACTACTGTGTCACTGAGGCCGGTTGCTAGCAACAATCAGTTTATTCAACTTACATGGCCTCTTAATTAATTACAAACATCACAGACTTTATATTGAGCTTGCATTTAAACAATGGAGAACCAGTTAAATAGTTCTTGAACGTTGGTGCTGTTTGTTGTCGCTGAACGTATTTTTATTTTACGTGGATGAAAAGAACTGTATATTTTGTTGCTGTCTGTAATTTTGAATAATAATAAGGCACACAATATTAAACTTTATTGTTCAGTTATATTGGTTTGCACATTTTATATAACGAATAACCCGTTAGTTACTTCGTTTAGCACTTTAAAAAACCAATCAAGCCAAATATTATTTTTATTATAACTGGCATAATATCTTTAAGGGAACTTATACATTACATTACGCACGAACACACACACACACACACACACACACACACACACATTGAAATTAAATTTGGTTTATTATCCAACTAAATATATTTAGTATACCTCTTTGGAGTAAAAACAAAAATGTAACTGAATTAGATTGAATCAAAAATTCTTTTACACTAAATTGCGGTTGTATTGTTTTCTGTTGGTTTTGTTTTATTTTGTGTTTGTTTGTTTGTTTCTGTTGTGTAGATTCCTATATTTGTGACAAAAAAAAAAAAAAAACCGCCACAAACATTTAACACAGAGACAAAGACGTTGTCTTGTTATAAAAATGCAGGTCTAATTGGTAGTAACATGCGATACTGATTATTTGTACTCTTTATCTATTCCCACTAAATTAATATACTTTTATGTAGTGCCAGGCACGGCGGAGCAGGGGTGGGGGCTGTGGGTCTACTCAATCAATCCCCCCCCCCCCCCCCCAATGTTCTAAATTTGATATGCGGTGTACACTTGAGGCATACTGTCACGCATTTAAGGACCTTATTTCTCTAAAAATAGATAATAAATAAAAATTACATTAATTGTTGGAAACCAAATCTAGCTATCGCATCACCTTAACTGAACCATGATGAAGTTGGCAATTTTAGTTTTTGTATTATGAACCATTGCCATAATTCAATTATTTTTACAAAATATCAGTAATAAATGGAATATGATGGTTATTGAAGATGGTTGAATAAAGTACATTTAGGGACAAATCAAATTATTTTTGTTCAGGTAATACTTTGTTAGACCATTAAATAGGTCAGTGGTCTGTGATAATATGCCTTTAAATGGACTGCAATTTTCAGCTAAAGTGAAGGTTACTAACAAAAATACTCTTTAAATCATAAATACCATGTGACACCTTATTTTGTTGCAGGTAGATTAAAACTATTATGAGGTGACATACTTTTTATGTCGGTCGGCCCATTGGGCTATTTCTTTCCAGCCAGTGCTCCACAACTGGTGTGACAAAGGCCGTGGTATGTACTATCCTATATGTAGGATGTTGTCTGTATGAAAGGTCCCTTGCTGCTAATCGAAAAGAATAGCTCATGGCGTGATGGCGGCGAGTTTTCTCTTTCATCATCTGCGACGCCATATAACTCCCATTAGAATGTGTTGCATGCGTCGTTAAAAAAAAACAGTTCTTCTTTCCTTCAGTTAGGTCTCGCTTGGTTTCATTTGGACAGTGGAGTCACCAAAAATAGACGAACAAGATATGAATACGAGTAAATGTAGATGGAAACTGTGTGCTCATTGTACTCCCAGCTCTAATTTCCCGTCAGCCGTATCGCTTGTCACAGCTACCTAGTCTCTCGGGCAACATCCTGGTTTATACAAAGTAGTTATATTAGGTTACCAGCACACATGTGACGAAGACAGACATTTGACAAGGGGTGTGTGAACGGTTATTGGGCTGAGCTTTAAATGTCGACAGTACATGACAAATATACTGATGGAAAGGAATAAGGGAACACACCAAATTGTAGACGAAAATTAATTCACAACTAGCGTAGTAATGTCTGTATTTCATACCAAGTTGTAATGTGGGATTGAATTTCTGTAGTGTTGAATGTGCTGCCTATATGTTCCCAGTCAACTTCTGACAGTATGAATTGATTTTAATGCAGTCATTATTTCTTGTTGCTATCTGTGTGATCCTTTATTTCTTTCCATCAGTATACTATTGACACATTTTGTATTTTTACATCGTTTTAGATGAAGTGACGGTCCGTTTATCACGACTTATTTAGAACATATATAGTATGTATAGTATTAGTTACGTTTATTTAGTACCTACAGAAAATGATATAATGGGAATGTATATTGTAATGTTGTTGTGACACCCCCCCCCCCAAAAAAAAATGGGGGGGGGGGAGAGAAACACACACACACACACACACACATATATATATTGATGTCTGGATAGATCAGAACGCATCGTGGTTAGTCTGCAATTTGCGGGCGATTCGGTGCCACAGGTTCGAGATCCAGCAACGGCATGGGACAATTTGTGAGGCCACAAAGGATTTAATTACACCCTGCGCCAGTGCGTTAATATCTATGTATGTAACAGTCATGTAACTAAACGTGCTATGGCGACACTACAGAACTGACGTATGCATTCATAATCATAAAACAAAAAATGCTTAATAGAGCAACTTTACATTGAAAGCTATTCAGCGTTCTGGAAAACAAAAGTCATGTACTAGTTGATTTTAATATAAGGATATTCCTTTTGAAAAGACACGGCACCATTCATTCATTTGAATATCGAGTAATGGCTGACTGGAATTAAAGTGGTGTATGCAGTTTACAAAGACACGTTGTATTAAAGTTACATTATCTGGTTACCATATTATAACATCATGCACAAATGTGAAATACAAGCTCAAATGCACTTTTAAAAAAGTCGTGTGTGTTCGCTATGAACGGATATCGTCAAACGTATACGCTTGATTCGTCGCCTGTGCCGCCATAGCTCGGCAAAGCACAAACGACAGCCTGTTGTCAGTTTCAGTTAACACGTGCGTTTGCCGATTTCAAATTGTAGGGTTCGTCTAAAAAAATTAAAAGAGAAATCTTGCGCTGTAGTTAAAACCGGTTTGATCTTGACAACGTATTATCGATAGTCGTACCTTCCTATTTCAGAATTGTTATTTTATAAAGTGTTAGTAGAACTTTCAAAGTTTAGTTTGTATACTAGTAACACATTAATCATGTATATATTTTAAAAATAAAATATACTAAAGTAGACAAATTCAAATAAATATTATTTCGTTTGGAAAGGGTAAAGTTGGGGGCAGGGGGGGGGGGGGTGTTTAACGACATCAAAGATAAAGCATATTGATTTAATAATCATCCGACCCCATACAACCGTAAATAAAATGTGTTAAATAAAACATATCCTATCCTTCCTTCCATCTGCTGTTGGATGTCTAACATTTGGTAATTTTTACATATAATCTTAGAGAGGAATCAGGTGCATGTGCAGGGAGGGGGGGGGGGGGAGGTATTGGAGGTCGATCCTTACTTGCCCAAGCTCAAAAAAATTTGAAATGTATTTTTAGGGGGAGCATGGCCCCATATAAACTTCGCTTAACAGAGTCCATAACCCCAACCCTGCTGAAATCCCTGCACACGCGCCTTGAAAACCCGCTACATTTTTTTTAGCAAGGGATTGTTTATATGTACCATCCCACAGACAGGATATCACATAATCACATACCATGGTCTTTTTGTATACCCGCTGATGGGGATCGATCCTAGACTGACCGCGCATTTCCAAAAAACACCTTTTTAGGTCTAAGTAATGAATAAAAATAACATAGTCTTGAAAAGTGTTACGTAAATCGAACACAGTACCCTCTTTCTCTACCCCTAGAGCGTTACGTAATTAGTAACACCCCTTACATGTAACGCGTATGCCAACAGCTGGCCACTGTCGAAATTTCAAGGCAAATCCTCCACTCACCGACCCCTGGAAAGGCATTGTACCATACCTCTACGGATATAAATATGTTTTGGAGATATGAGACGACCCCTGAATCAAGACAGTTAAATTTGTTCAAAAATTGCGAAATCTCACGTGATCTCTTGTTGAGGAATTCTATACTTGTGATAAGCCAATGAAAACGAGATCGGTACGAGCCCGTCAAAAGTGTTCCACTTTCAAAATCATGGCTTTGTTTTTGACCTGGATAAGCCAGCGTAGTGAAATCAATGCGGAGTGCGGCGTCATATATGCACCAAACGTAATTGGATTTTCTGTTCTATATGCTTAAATAATAAAAATATTCCAGGGAATGTAGTTTTAACTTTGAGATTATATAATAAAGAGATTATTACCCTTCTGTGTTTCGGTATAGTCAATATCATATATTAGGAGTAAAAATAATGTATTTTGCCAGTGACTCACATAATACAACTTTTATTACTAATATATGATATTGACGATATGTACAGAGAGAGAGAGAGAGAGAGAGAGAGAGAGAGAGAGAGAGAGAGAGAGAGAGAGAGAGAGAGAGAGAGAGAGAGACAGACAGACAGACAGACAGACGAAGAAGGGAGATATCGCACACATATACCAGTGAACAAAACATATTTTTGTGAAAGAAGAACCGGGATTAATAAATCAATTAATATGTTCTTGTGGTGTCGTTAAACAAAACAAACTTTAAACCATCCATCGATCCATCCATACGTACGTACGTAACTACGTACCAACCACCCACCTACCTGCCTACATCCATTCATCCATATTTACACAGCATATTCCATACTATTTCCTATGATATGCCATTCAGGAATCACTGGTTGGAATGGGAAAACTCAATAGCTTCACCCAGATAATCGACCCTTCATTGTAGTCCATTTCAAACGAACGGATTGTAACCGAGCGAAAATCTCCGGAAATACTTAATCGTAGCCAGCAGGATGTAACATCTCGCGAAATGCGATTTTAAGCTACGCCCTTTTTCGTAAGCCACGCCCCATGTCACAAAGGAGTCTCATGTTTTCGCGGGAAATAAACATAAATATGAACGAGTAGGCATAATTCCCTAGTAAATTATGCCAAATATAGATCTGTTATTGTAACGAGCATTTAATAAAATATTAAGTAATACAAATCAGTTTTATAACAGCGTTTTTCAATGTGGTTTTTTTCTTCTAATCTGTACTTCCGATGTTTTGACGTACCTACGTAGTCCGATACACCTGCCGTCAACTCAGCAACTGAGTTTATGACAGATGTATAAACAACGCCGCATAGTTAATCGTTTGTAAACGTGATACAATATTAATAATACGTGAATAATATAATATATCGCATAGTTTGTTTTGGGGGTTTTTTTTGGGGGGGGAGGGTTTAACGCCTGTATCAGATATGTAAACATGAATATATATACAGTATATGTAAAAATTAATATATAATCGTGGGTCAATTCATTATCTACCACCTACAGGTAAGGTGAGGGAATGGGGTTAAATGACCTAACAACTGACCTAACAATGTGGTACATGATATTTGGCTAATGTCAGGGCTTTAGATTGCACCAAAGCTGCACATGTACTATATATCATGCTGGGGGTAGTTTTGGCAAAAATTATAAACTTCTGATTTCAATTTTATCGGGGTAGATTTTCCATTTTATATGTAATGTTAATTTCAGCTAAATAAATGCCTTCTTATGCAGACACTGAAAATTAAAAAAGTAAAGTAAACTTTGTTTTATTTAACGACGCCACTAGAGCACATTGATTTTTAATCTTATCATCGGCTATTGGACGTCAAACATATGGTCAATCTGACTCTGTTTTTAGAGGAAACCCACTGTCGCCACATAGGCTACTCTTTTACGACAGGCAGCAAGGAATCTTTTATTTGCGCTTCCCACAGGCAGGATAGCACAAACCATGGCCTTTGTTGAACCAGTTATGGATCACTGGTCGGTGCAAGTGGTTTACACCTACCCATTGAGCCTTGCGGAGCACTCACTCAGGGTTTGGAGTCGGTATCTGTATTAAAAATTCCATGCCTCGACTGGGATCCGAACCCAGTACCTACCAGCCTGTAGACCGATGGCCTGCCACGACACCACCGAGGCCGGTCCTGAAAATTAAATATGAATATGATGGATTAATCCATTATATAAATGATCAGGGTATATTTACAATTTGTTATTTGTAATTTTCATTTTCTATTTTTGTAAAAGTGGGGCAGGACATAGCCCAGTGGATTAAGCATTCGCTTGATGTGAGGTCGGTCTGGGGTCAATCCCCATCCGTGAACCCATTGGGCTATTTCTCGTTCCAGCCAGTGCTCCACAACTGGTGTAACAAAGGCCGTGGTATGTATTATCCTGTCTGTGAGATGGTGCATATGAAAGATCCCTTCCTGCTAATCGAAAATCGAAATCGAGTAGCCCATCGGGTTTCCTTTCTCTATATCTGTGTGGTCCTTAACCATATGTCTGGCGCCATATAGCTAGAAATAAAAATGTGTCGAGTGCATCGTTAAATAAAACATTTCCTTCTTTCCTTTATTTTTGTAACAATATACTGGGTATGTGAATAACCTTACTGTATGTTTCCTATCCATGCTAGGAATAGTTGTAGGAAAATCAGACACTTAAGAATTTAATAGGCTGGATTTACCTAACTACCATGGGTACATTATCATCCACCAAGGGTACTTTTTCCTTAATATGGTATATTAATTTATGTATTTATTAGCTATTGTTTATCATTCCAAAGGATGTGATATGTACTACCCTGTCTGTGGGATGGTACATATAAAAGATCCCTTGCTGCTAATCGAAAAGAGTAGCTCATGAAGTGTCGACAGCAGGTTTCGTCTCTCTATATATCTGTGTGGTCCTTAACCATACGTCTGATGCCATATAACCGTAAATAAAATGTGTTGAGTGCGACGTTAAATAAAACATTTCCTTCCTTTCTTTATTTTTGTAATAATATACCGGGTATGTGAATAACCTTACTGTATGTTTCCTATCCATGCTAGGAATAGTTGTAGGAAAATGAGACACATAAGATTTCAATAAGGTGGATTTTATGGTACCGAACTACCGAGGGTACAGTATCATCTACCGAGGGTACTTTTTCCCAAAATATGGTATATTAATTTACTTATTTATTAGTTAATATATATTTCAGCTAAGTAAACACCTTCTTATATAAACACTAACAATTAAATATGTATATGATGGATTAATCCATTATCTAAATGATCAGGTAGATTTCTAAATTATAAGAATTTGTTTTACATTTTTTATTATTATTATTATAATAAAATAAAAAATGTGAATAGACAAATACCAATTTGGGTTCAAAGTGTGCACAATTTGGTGCACGTCAATAATCTGTCGGGTATAGCTTGCTTATAATTGACAGATGAACAACAATTATTGCATCTACCCTATGGCTTTAGGAGCCAAGGAGGGCACTGGTACTATCAAAATTCAGATTTAAATAAATGGGCCATGTAATATGGTGGTCCAAATTGAGAAAATTACAATAACTTCCTTATTATTCGGTACTATAATGTAATTCTTGCATCTAACCCATGGTTTTAGGGGTAATGGAATACGATGAAAGTAGTTCAGTTCTTCTATACAAGTTAATTTTAATTAATTTAAGATGCCAACCAATACAGGCAATGTACCTAAGGAGATGGAACTGTTAAAAATAAAGTGCCACTGTATATTTGTAAAATGATTAACAGAGTCATTAAAATAAACTTGTGGGTTTAAGATAATCAATTAATAATAATAATATAATTTGACAGATGTAAAGAAGTTTGTTTTGTTTAATAACACCACTAGAGCACAGTGATTAATTAATCATAGGCTACTGGATGTCAAACATTTGGTAATAATTCCGACTCATATAGTCATCAAAGGAAACCCGCTACATTTTTCTTAATGAGCAAGGGATCTTTTGTATGCACTTTCCCACAGACAGGAAAGCACATACCATGGACTTGACCAGTTGTGGTGCACTGGTTGAAACGAGAAAGAACCCAATCAGTGTAATGGATTGACAGATGTAACATGCATTGTAACATTATTTTACGGTGACCTTTTCTTGGACAATAGAATGTAAGATCTCTGGTAGTATTGTGCGTGGTGTAGTATGCATGATGTAATTTTGTTAATTTGCAATGTAATATTATTTTAGGTGGCCTAGTACTTGCTTTTTATTCCCAGTGTTAAATACCATTATTGTAAACAATTTATAAAAAAAAATAAACCAGCTAAAACTGAATTCCATTGCAAACTGGCAAAGCTCTATCATGATCACTAAACAACACACACATGCAGTACCCGAGAGAAAAAAAAAGAACCAATAAAGGGTCATGTAGGTCATCCTCTTTAAACCAAGTCTTTTGTGTGACTGTTACTTCTAACAGTTCCATCTTCCTAGGTTCATTACTTATATTGGTGCATGGCTATCTTGAATAAATTAAAATTAACAGGTATAGAAGTAGGGGAGGTGATAAATCTACTTTTTTTCGGGTACAGGCCAAAATTGTGCATTTGGTCTCAAAAACATAGGAAGAAGACATTAAAGTGAAATTCAACCTCCCTGAACCCCCTAGACTGAATAATAGCAATAAATAGGCTTAAATTGACCATACTGCCAAAATAGCTTTTAAAAAAAGAAGAAAGATCATATCTAACTAGAGCTGGGTGGTATACCGTATATACCGTTCGGTATCGGTATTATGTCAATACCGATTTACCGTACCGAGCAAATTTCAAAATACCGAAATTTCGGTATTGAAAAATGGGGTGGTATAAATCAGACGAGAGCCTTGTGTATGGAATTTAATTGTATTTAGATGAAATTAGCGGGTGAGCCATAACACAGGCATGCATTTAAAGCCGAGTATACCAAAAATAGCGCTCGATATCGGTATCATGTCAATACCGAATACCGTACCGATACCGAGGTAAATCACCCCTAAAATACCGATATCGATACCGAACCTCAAATTTCAATACCGCCCAGCTCTATATCTAACCATCTAGATATCACATTCAGTGCCTAAATATGAAGATAAACCCATTAACTTTGTGAATGTGGGGTAGGTTAACCCCTAAAAAAGTGTCTGAAAATGGCCAAAATAGCAATCAACAGGCTTAAATTGACCACATTACCCCAAACCCTCCAATTTTGTTTCATACATGTAGATCATACCAAGCACTCAGATGTCACAATCACTGCCTAAATATGAAGAAATTTTTTTTAGTTTGTAAATATGTAGTAGGTTACCCCTAAAAATAACGGGGGGGGGGGGTCTGAAAATGGACGGAATAGCGATACGTGGGTTTAAATTGTTCATTTTACCTAAAACCTCCCTGGTTGTTTTCAGATCATACCTAACCATCTAAATGTCACATTCATTATCTAAATATGAAGAAAAAACATTTGCTTTGTGAGTTTGGGATAGGTTACCTCCTGAATAAAATTGTAAAATATTGGTAAAATACTGAAAAATTTAAAATTCCAAGATGAAATGAAAAACACTCATACTAATAACCATTTGACAAAATTGTTTTATTAAAGCAATTAAGCTGACATAACCAGACCTGTCAACCCTCCCGGATTCCGCGGGAGTCTCCCGGTATTTGATCAAATCTCCTTTCCGCTGTGCAGGAGACAGTTTCTCCTGTTAAATGACATTTTTGTAAGCATAAAAAAAATCGATCCTCTTTTGTCAAAATAACAGAAGGGAAGTAACTCTGCCTTTTTTTCTCATTCGGAAAATGTCGACTACTTTCGGTTTCTGAGAATGTAACAGGCCGAATTGTCCCCGACTGTTTAACCTTTGCTGAAGTGAGAATTGTGGGATAGCCTATTTATATTGTTAAAAAAGCACATTGAGTTTATAAAATGACGTGTTATTATAATGTTTGTTGTCATCGTAATGGCTACGAAGCGTGTTGCCGCTAATTCAACAGGCTGTGTATTGACATTCAGTGTTGCCATATAATAAAAAAAAGCCTATCCAATTTAGTTCTAATAAGACCTCTGAATTGTAAAATGTCTTCCCACTGGATTACATAATGCAACTATGACGAATCTGAACTGTCAGACTCCGAGTTGACAGCGATACACAAGATGCATGTTAAATTCACGTCACAGCAACACAACGAAAATACCAATTAGCTGTATAAACATACTTGTGTCAGTTAATTTTGTATGTTTGTGCAGTAAAATGTTGGTTATAAGGGTACACTTCAAAAAATTATTTTTGTACAATTAAAAAAGGTTGTGTTTGACATTGACATAAAGTTACTCACGGAAATGGGTATAGTTCCGCTATATTTCACAAGATGTCCGTAATGAGGTTTTACTTATGATTAATGAAAATACAATGTTTATTGCATCATTATAATGATTTTAAATAAGTACCTCGCCACCGTTCCTCATTATAGTAAAAACTTAATATTAATTTATAAGATTTATATAAATTTGTCTTTGGTACTTAACAAATACATCAAACCTGCTTCCTCACATACCGGCCTCGGTGGCATCGTGGTTAGGCCATCGGTCGGCTGGTAGGGACTGGGTTCAGATCCCAGTCGAGGCATGGGATTTTTAATCCAGATACCGACTCCAAACCCTGAGTGAGTTAAAAAAATCAATGTGCTCTAGTGGCATCTTTACTTTTCCTTCCTGACACACCCATCCCATCTGTAAATCATCTCATACTGACATTTTGATCATTATTGTTTATTTGGAACATACTGCTTATTCATTATCCATTTGTGAAATCAAGTGTCCAAATCGTGGATTGTTTACCAAGTGTCACCAATTACCTACATTGTATCCAAAACCACACAGAAATCTTTCATTGAGGCAATATTGTTGCATGAATACTTATTCATGTATGTTTTAAGATTTTGACCATACTCTGCCGAACTCAGCGTATTTCTATCACGCCGCAACTGGAATATCTCATATTTATTTGGGAAGAGCAAAGATGTGATCTTAGCATATCGTATCTCTATGTATAGTATCTCAACCTTCTGATCTACTTTGTTCTGTTTCAGTTTCAAAAACGTTTCTACTTCTTTTGCAAGTTTTGGACAAGTGAATGGGCCACCCAGCTTTAAATCTGCCAGATCCTTGTTTTTTGTCCATTCTGTTTAAATTCTCCGTCTGCTTTGTATTCAATCTTTCTTTTGAGAGATTCTTCTGCTTACTGTTCCACAGTCATTTCCTTGGCCGCCTTCTTATATTTTTTGTACTCATCAGCTGGCAGTGTTTCAACTAAGTCCTAATCTTGAATGTTCCAGCTATATCAAGTCGTAATAATGCCATCATAATTTCAATAACATTTTTTCCCATTGGCAGAAGACCTGGTGGGAATGAGAAGTCCATTATAGCCACATACTGTATTTTTCCTACAAGAAGAAGTTTGTTTTGTTTAACGACACCACTAGAGCACATTGATTAATTAATCATCAGCTATTGGATGTCAAACATTTGGTAATTCTGACTCGTAGTCAATGGAGGAACATTTTCCTAATGCAGCAAGGGATCTTTTATATGCACTTTCCCACAGACAGGAAAGCACATACCACGGCCTTTGTCCAGTTGTGGTGCACTGGTTGGAACGAGAAAAAACCCAATCAGTTGAACAGATTCAATGAGGTGGTTCGATCCTACGATGCAAGCACCTCAGACGAGCGCTCAACCCACTGAGCTAAATCCTGCCCCGTAGTTTTCCTACAATGTGACTATACCTCACTTTCACCATGGTTTATACTACATTGACACATGTTAGGTGACTGAGCTAAATCCTGCCCCGTTGTTTTCCTACAATGTGACTATACCTCACGTTCACCATGGTTTATACTACACTGACACATGTTAGGTGACTGAGCTAAATCCTGCCCCGTTGTTTTCCTACAATGTGACTATACCTCACTTTCACCATGGTTTATACTACACTGACACATGTTAGGTGACTGAGCTAAATCCTGCCCCGTTGTTTTCCTACAATGTGACTATACCTCACTTTCACCATGGTTTATACTACACTGACACATGTTAGGTGACTGAGCTAAATCCTGCCCCGTTGACTTGACTATACCTCACTTTCACCATGGTTTATACTACACTGACACATGTTAGGTGACTGAGCTAAATCCTGCCCCGTTGTTTTCCTACAATGTGACTATACCTCACTTTCACCATGGTTTATACTACACTGACACATGTTAGGTGACTTAAAATTTCAATCAGCAACTTCGGTATACATTTGTATGTTTCATCTGACACTTTGTAATTGTACATTTGTAATTGAAATTTGCATTGAGTGGGTTAGGGGGATATTAAAAAGAAGTTTCAATTCACAAAATAAACATGTTTCTACAAGCAGGCAATGAATTTGACATCTAGTGGGAAAGAAATTATCTTTGAACAATTTGGGATGTAGCGGTTGTTAATTTTAGACCACTTATTATTATTTGGCCTATTTTTAGACTCCCTTAGTAAGGGGGTAACATACTCCAAATTCATAAAGTAAATATTTTTTACATAAAATAGTCAATTTAACCCATTTATCGCTATTTTGGCAATTTTCCGACCCCCTAAATAGGGGGTAACCTACCTCATATTTACAAAGTAAATCTTTTTTCTTCATATTTAGGCAGTGATTGTGACATCTAAGTGGTTAGGCATGATCTACAAAAAGAAATTGGGAGGTTTTGGTAAAATAGTCAATTTACGCATGTTTATCGCTATTTTGGCCACTTTCAGACACCTTTTTAGGGGTTCACTTACCCCACATTCACAAAGGTAATGTTTGTTCTTCATATTTAGGCACTGAATGTGATATCTAGATGGTTAGATATGATCTTCTTTTTTGTTTTGGCTATTTTGGTATAAATGGTCAATTTAAGCCTATTTATTGCTATTTTGGCAATCTTCAGACCCCAGGGAGTTCAGGGGGGTTGTATTTCACTTTTATATTTTTTTCCTATGTTTTTGAGACCAAATGCACAAATTGGGCCTGTACCCAGAAAGGTTTGGGGGAAAAAGCAATTTACCACCTCCCTCTAATAGAAGAACTGAACTACTTTCATTGTGTTCATTGATTCCTAAAACCATGGGTTAAATGCAAGAATTACTTTTCTGTATCAAACAATAAGCAATTTATTGCCATTTTCTCCATTTGAACTACCATATTGGCAACCATCTTGTATTCAGGTGATCCATTTATGAAATCTGAATTATGAAGGAAGGAAATGTTTTATTTAACGACACACTCAACACATTTTATTTATAGTATATGGAGTCAGACATATGGTTAAGGACCACACAGATACTTGGGCTACTCTTTTCGATTAGCAGCAAGGAATCTTTTATGTGCACCATCCCACAGACAGGATAGTACATACCACAGCCTTTGTTACACCAGTTGCGGAGCTGGCTGGAATGAGAAATAGCCCAATGGATCCAGTGACGGAGATCAATCCTAGACCTACTGCGCATCAAGCGAACGCATTACCACTGGGCTATGTCCCACCCTCCTGAATTATAAAGGCACCAATTATGATGGCACCAGTGTCTTTCCTGGCTCCTAAAACCATGGGGTAGATATAAAAATTGTTGTTCTTTGTTCTCTGATTTGGCCACCGTCTTTTCAAGGATGGCACCCAGTGGATTATCGATGTGAACCCTCAACAGTGTCAGAATCCATAGATAACAACTATGTGTCAAATTGTGCACACCCAAGTGGTAATTCTTCAAGATTATCATAAAGACAATGACAATGACCTTTATTCTCATAAACTGTAGCCTTACACACCGCACACACACACACACACACACACAGACAGACAGACAGACAGACACACACACACACAGACATACATACATACATACATATGTATATATACATGTATATATAGATGCTATGATAGGTACTATATAAAATTAGTGGGCAACAGGTGGAGTGGTGACATTTTTCAAAATGGCCACACGAAAAATTTGAAATACATATCTTTGGACATAAATCCAAATCTAATCGACATGTTCTGTTTTAAATGTTTGACTATGGTTTATAAAAATAAGGAATTGCTTATAATAAATATTTAATGTGATTAGACACAATGTAATTGTTATTGGAAACTCAGACAGTATTTATGTACTTAAAAGTTGGTATCCGGACATTAAAAGATGCAAACTCAATGTGCTGTCAGAATAAAATGTGTTCAGTTATGTTTGTTAATGGTTTGACAATGTAAATTCTAATTTGCTGTCAAAGTGTTGCTTAACATTTCACTACCTGTAATTCTGGTTGTTGTTTTATATTTATACCATCTCCTATTAACGAGCCATAAATTTGCAAGTGCATGTGAAGAAATCAGTCAGCTCTCATAGTGAAGCCATTGATGCCTCTGGGTGCAACTCATGTTTCGTTAGCTTTCCCCATTCACCATTGTTTATAAGTGCCCGTTTGTTTCTGTCAGTTGTGCTATTTAAAATACTGAGCTGTCCAACACTACCTTTACAAGATCTTTACCATCACCTAAAATTCCAGTCTCCTTACAGAAAATTCCATTAATTCTGCCTGAACACCTGCTGACTTGTTAGTGGTATGGTCCACACTGCTTGCCACTCATTTGAGACTTGATTTCAGAACCTGCAGCCTGTCTTTATAACAGAACAGGATGATCACTATTATTGCAAGATTTGTCATTTTGATGTATGATCACACAAGTACCTGTAGTGACAATAGCCAATAATTCATGTTATTATAGGTGTTAAAACTGTATTGATATATTTTATATTTTATGAGATATTGAGAAAAATAGCTTGTGGATGGTGGCCATCTTGGATTTCAAGATGACAGTCATATATTCGATGTCACCATTGGATTCTTAGACCCCTGAAATGTCAATCTAGGTGTTAAATCTGTACTGATATCTTTACTACTAAATGAGATATTGAGCAAAATAGCATGTGGACGGCGACCATCTTGGATTTCATGATGGCAGCCACAATTTGCAAATACTTCTGTCACCACTGGATTCCAAGTCCCCTAAAATGTAGGTATAGGCATTTCAACTCTCTCGATATGTGTATTAGTTAAGGAGATATTAAACAAAACAGGTCCACAATGGTGGCCATCTTGGAGTTCAAGATGGCATCCATGCAGGGTGCAATTTCCAGTGGGCCCTGGACTAAATATCCTTGTATTGGGTTACTCTAACCATTTGCCAATGTTCATGCTTTAACGGAAAAGTGCACAATTGATCAGCTAAGTCGCTCCACCGTAAGGTTATTCACATATATTTGATTACAAAATAAAAACATTACATACAATTTAGACATCTACACTGATCATTTAGATAATGGATTAATCTATTACATATAGTGTCTACATAAGAAGGTGTTTACTTAGCTGAAATATACATTTGTTAACAAATATGTAAATTAATATAACCATCTTTTGGGAAAAGTACCCTCGGTAGTTGGGTACTGAAAATCCACCCTACTGAAACCTTAAGTGTCTCATTTTCCTAGAACTATTCATAGCACTGACAGTAAACATACCATAAGGTTATTCATAAGTATTTTTAAATAATAATAATAATAATAATAATTTCTTTTAATTTGGAAATGTACTCTGATCATTTAGATAATGGATTAATCCATCATATACATACTTAATTGTCATGTCTACATTAGAAGGTGTTTACGTAGCTGAAATATACATTAGCCAACATATGTGTAATGTAATATAACATATTAAAGGAAAACTACCCTCGGTGGATGATATCCATGTATCCTCGGTAGTTAAGTATGGTAAAATCCACGCTTTTGAAATTTTAAGTCTCCTTTTCTGAAAACCACTCCTGACATGGATAGTAAATATGCAGTAAGATTATTGACATGTTGTTACTAAAAAAAAAAAAAAAAAAACTTTCACACATGGAAAGAAAATCTACCCTGATCAGTTAAATAATAGATTAAGCCATCACATTCATACTGAATTGTCATGTCTACATTAGAAGGTGTTTACATAGCTGAAATATACATTAGCCAACATGTGTGTAATGTAATATAACATATTAAAGGAAACCTACCCTCGGTGGATGATATCCATGTACCCTCAGTAGTTAAGTATGGTAAAATCCACGCTTTTGAAATTTTAAGGCTCCTTTTCTGAAAACCACTCCTGACATGGATAGTAAATATGCAGTAAGGTTATTCATATCTATCTATTTAAAAAAAAAAAATTCATATTGAATTGTCATGTCTACATTAGAAGGTGTTTACTTAGCTGAAATATACATTAGCCAACATATATGCAATGCAATATACCATATTAAAGGAAAAGTACCCTCGGTGGATGATATCCATGTACCCTCGATAGTCAAGTACCATAAAATCCATCCTTTTGAAATGTTACATGTCTGTTTTTCTAAAAACTACCACAGACATTGGTAGTAAACATACAGTAAGATTATTCATATCTACTTAAAAATAATAATATAATTTTAATGGAAATGTAAATGCACATATGTAATAAAATGGAAATCTACCCTGATCAGTTAGATAGTTGATGAATATGAATTATTCATATTTAATTTTCAGTGTCTACATAAATTGGAGGGGCCGAACATAGCCCAGTGGTAAAGCATGGTTGGTCTAGGATCGATCCATTTTGATTGGACCATTGTGCTATTTCTCATTACAGCCAGTGCACCACAACTGGTACATGTATATCAAAAGCTGTGGTATGGTGCATATAAAAGATTACCTGCTACTAATGAAAAAATATAGTGGGTTTCCTCTCTAAGGCTATATGTTAGAA
This sequence comes from Gigantopelta aegis, assembly GCF_016097555.1. Classification (NCBI taxonomy): domain Eukaryota; kingdom Metazoa; phylum Mollusca; class Gastropoda; order Neomphalida; family Peltospiridae; genus Gigantopelta; species Gigantopelta aegis. Next base: position 50,191,009 of record NC_054700.1, read on the forward strand.
TTACGAAATGTTTGACATCCAATAAATCAATGTGCTCTAGTGGTGACGTTAAACAAAAAACAAAAAAACAGTGTTTACTTATACATATGTATTTTCACACACGCACACATTTGTTTCAACATTTCCGTGCTTATATCCAATTAAGGTTCAAACACGCTGTCTTGGGCATACACCTCAGCTATATGGGCTGTCTGTCCAGGACAGTGGGTTAGTTGTTAGGGAGAGAGAAGAGGGTGTAGTGGCCTTACACCTATACATCGAGTCCTTAAGAACTTGCTCTGGGCTGGAGCCGGTACGGGGCTGTGAACCATGTACCTACTAGCCTGTAGTCCGATGGCTTAACTACTGCACCACCGAGGCCGTTTACACACACACACACACATGCACACTCACACACAGACACACACGTACATACGTATGTACGTATGTGTGTATGTATGTATGTGTATATTAAAGGTAAATTAACCTTCAGTGGTACTTTATTCAAATCTATTTAATAAAAATCATACTTTAAAAAATAAAGAAATAGAAATCTACTCGGATCACTTAGATAATTGATTAATTTTATGTCTACAAAAGTAGATTTTTACTTTTGAGGAAATAGACATTATATCCAAGAAGTGTGTAATCTGTTAACAACTACATCAGTGGAGGACTTCATGTGTACTTGGTAGTGAGATAATGTATTTATAATCCAACCTACTGAAATCTTAAATTTATAGTTTCCAAAAAACTACCTAACTACTGTTGTGTTGTTATTATTATTCTTATTTAGGACAATTGTTATTACAAATAATTATAATTAAAAGTAGTGGACAACATTTTTCTAATCGGTTTGACCTGTACTCATTTATACAGTAATTATTTTAAATTATATATTCTGTAGTTGTTGGCTAATTTTTGTTGTTGTTTGTTTATTTGTATATGAAATTAAGTTGTACAGACGTCCATTACAATTTTGACTTTTGCTCATGAATATTCAGTAGACCCTCACTGGCTGATGACTCAGTGTCTACGATTTAGTCTCTCCTCAAAATCTCACTCGTTTAGGCAGATGCAGCTTCAAAATGTCCACATGCCTTTAAATACCAGTGTAACCAGAGCACCACGTCTGCTTTCAAAATATTTTGTATGTGCCGTCCTTTCTTTGGGAAAGTGCATATAAAAGACCCTTTGCTGCTAATGGCAAAATGTGACAGGTTTCCTCTCAAGACTACATGTCAGAACTGCCAATTGTTTGACATCCAATAGATGCATACACACTGACACACACAGACACACATACACGCAAACACACACATACACACCAACATACTCACATACATGCATACACACTGACAAACACACTGACAAACACACACACACACACAGAGAGAGAGAGAGAGAGAGAGAGAGAGAGAGAGAGAGAGAGAGAGAGAGAGAGAGAACAGAGATACAAACACACTATATAACATTATTAATTTAATTACGCTACCTACCCTCTTAAGACATTCTGGCAACAGGAAAAATTCAATACAACTGGTTTTTTATACCTGGGATATAAACCGAAACTAGGACTAGTTTCCTGGAAGGTGGGTGTTTGATCAAGCAAATCGAGATTCGTGTAGTGACATACTTCACATACAACTTGTAGGGGTCCAGTGTGTTTGGGGCTGTGTGTGTGTGTGTGTGTGTGTGTGTGTGTGTGTGTGTGTGATGTGAATATTGGTAATATTGTTGCCAATCTAATTAAAATTAGTTAAAAACACTTTTGGCATAACAGTAATGTCAATGAATAAGAATACAGAAACACTATGAACCCTGACGAAGGAAAGACAGAAATGTTTATATTTAGTGACACATTAACACGAAATAATTATGGTTATACAGAACATTAAATTTCACCTACCCCTAATTTTTGGTCTCTTTTTCACCATGTTAATTTTGTACATACTGTCAAATTTCTCACATATTGCCAGGAATCAGAATGTCCACCCTGATTTTTATGATGGCCCAGGTGGTCTCCTCACCAAATATGGAGGGCGATTTAGGGGACGTTACATGCATGCAAAATGTCCCCAGCTCCAGGAGTAATATGATTAAGGACCACACAGATAATGAGACAGGAAGCACTCTGCCACTACCTCATGGGACACTTTTTTGCAGCAAGGGATCTTTTATAGTCACCATTCAACAGACAACATAAGCGTACGAGACAGAGGGGCGGGAGGTGGGGGAGGGAAGGGCTACTCCTCCCTTAATGCTGGAGCAAAACCTCAAATTCAGGCAAAAATAATACAGACATTCTGGCAAAATGTGCTAACCTTAGACCTTTTTACCATGTACATGTATTTCCATCATTCTACCCTCAAAATTAGTTGTAATCCATGTACAAATGTGTAGTGATTCGTTTGCAACCCTATATAGCTGTTTGGTAGTAATGCTAATATGAATAAGACTAATGCTGTTATCCTGATTCGGGTATTTTCGTTTTATTCGGACAAAAACCAACCTGCTACTCCCCCCCCCCCCCCACCCCCTTTACAAAAATGGGAGCCTGTACGCCTATGACTGACAAGATAGTAGGCTTACATATCACGACCTTTGTTACACCAGTTATGGAACACTGGCTGGAACGAGAAATAGTTTAGTGGATCCACCAACAGAGATCGATCCTAGATTAACGTGCATCAGGTGGTGGAGCAACAACAAATCTAACAAATCAAGAGAAATACATAACAGAGTTCGATTATAGTAAAACAAGCAAAACAAGCAATTAGTCGGTCTAACAAAAATACACGTCATATACAGTGAAATCTCTCAAAACCGGACCCTCTGTAAACCGGAATTCCCCCAAAACCGGACATTTTTTCAATGCCCTTTTTTTTTAAATTTAGTACCGTACAAGGTGCGGTCAAAAAGTTCCGATACTACGCCTCTAAAACAGCAAAAACAACGCCAGACCTAATTTTGGCCGCCGTCTCCTTCGAAGTAGCCACATTATGCAGCGATACACCACTCCCAGGGCTTCTGTCACGCTTGGAATGATTTTCCGAGTTTGACACAGAATTTGATGTTTGCTCTCTGTTCAAGTTTCAGGTCCATAGTGAAATCACAAATAAGCAAGTACACGTGGTCACAAAAAAGCGTGTAACACAGATTCCGATGTTGAACGCGCGACGAAAGTCACTGCTGCATGTGCATGGCCATGTCGCGCTCCGTTCGTTCGCAACAGGAACAGTCTCGGAACTTTTTGATCGCACCTCGTACATAACTTAACCTCTCTAAACCAGATACCTTGTAAACCCGGACATTTTACTTGGTTACGAGGGTGTCCGGTTTAGAGGGGTTTCACTGTAAAAGGAAAATTATGTCTACTGACGATATTTTTATATTTGTCGACAGATGCACCTAAGACATTGTAAAACTATCTATATCTATGTCTCTATAACTATAGGCCTACTGAGGTCATTAAATCTGCAAAGGTACAAAAGCGTACATGTATATATCTATAATTAAAACAATACTGAGGTCATTAAATCTGCATAGGTACAAAGGCTTAAATATAACAAAAGAAAAAATATTAAAAATAAGACTGATACTGAAATCCGCCCGTGATGTCAGTAACTGGGTATGAACAAAAAAAATTCATCCACAAATTGTGTGAATCTGCGAAGCCTTTATCATATAAGTTTGCGAATGATTTTGGTTTTTTGGTTCATACCCAGATGAATATAAAAATATAACAGACAATACTTATAATTAAATTTTAAACATACTTACTAATAATAACATTAAAAGTTCATATTTTATTTTGAATTATTTTTAGAGGGTTAGGTTAAAACAATAACGCTCATTAAGACAAATTACCAATAGAAAATGACGTCATCAGGTATGACGTTCACTGACAACGTAATTTTTACATTCATCGAAAATTTAACAAAGTCCCGTTGCTGGACCAATGGGATGACGTTATATTGTAATGAATGTAACAGCAATTTAATTATTTAAAGATTGTCTGTTATTTCGTTTATGTTCATCAGGGTATGAACAAAATACAAAAACAAATCATCCGTAAACTGTGAATCGGCGAAGCCGTTCTCACATAATTTTGCGGATCGTTTAAAAAAATGTTTTTATTCATACTCGGATGAACGTAAAAGAAATAACAGACAATTTACTATAATTAAATTTGAAACATACTTACTAATAATAGCCTAACATTAAAAGTTGATATTTTATTTTCAAATTTTTTTTTGGTTTAAACAATAACGCCCAGTAAAACAAATTACCAATATAAAATGACGTCATCAGGTACAACGTTCTCCGATGAAAATTTGTTTACATTCATCGAGCTATGAACAAACACCCGTTGCTACGTCTGGACCAATGGGATGACGTTATATTGTAATGAATGTAACGCAAATTTAATTATAAAGGCATAAATATAAGTTATATAACAAAAGAAAAAAATATTACAAATAAAGCTGATATCAAAATCCGCCCGTGATGTTAGTAACTTAGTAGGCCTATCACATTATTAGGGCCTCCACGAGTCGAAAATATTTGACTTGAGTGCTCGAGGGTCAAACTTGACCCGGACCAGAGTACCCGACACTTACACTAGATGATAATGAAACTAAGGAATAAGAAAGAAATGTTTTATTTAACGATGCACTCAACACATTTTAGTTACGGTTATATGGCGTCAGACATATGGTTAAGGACCACACAGATTTTGAGAGGAAACCCGCTGTCGCCACTATATGGGCTACTCTTCCGATTAGCAGCAAGGGATCTTTTATTTGCACTTCCCACAGGCAGGATAGCACAAACCATGGCCTTTGTTGAACCAGTTATGGATCACTGGTCGGTGCAAGTGGTTTACACCTACCCATTGAGCCTTGCGGAGCACTCACTCAGGGTTTGGAGTCGGTATTTGGATTAAAAATCCCATGCCTCGACTGGGATCCGAACCCAGTACCTACCAGCCTGTAGACCGATGGCTTACCACGACGCCACCGAGGCCGGTCTAAGGAATAAAGTAAAACAGTATTATATATTTTAATTCCAGCGCTCGTTGATAAAAGTATAAAATCCTCAGCAAGCCTCGGATATCATACTTTTATTAACTCGTGCTGATAAATTATAATACCACAAGACACTCGGGGAGTACTCTCTCACACACACATTCTCACACACACATTCTCACACACACACACACACACTCACTCACACACTCTCTCTCTCTCTCTCTCTCTCTCTCTCTCTCTCTCTCTCTCTCTCTCTATATATATATATATATATATATATACATTGTGTGTGTGTGTGTATATATATATATATATATATATATATATAGTCGAACCTGGTCTAACGGTCACCTGTACATAACGGTCACCTGCTTTAAACGACCACTACAAATCTCCCCAATGCATTTCCTTCCTTATTTGACCTGTACATAACGGTCACCTGTCCATAACGGCCAGCCGTCATTATTTTTCACTCAAAATCACAGGCTGAACCTGCTATAACGGTCACAAGATGATCGTCGTAAGGACGTTTTTTTGGTTTATTTTTTTACCCTGGTTATGTCTTTACTTTTTCAGTCATCTTAAAAATTATAAATTAAATGTGTTTATATGGCCATGTCTGTAGCTTTCAGTTTATTTTTCGTCAAAGTAAAGTTCCATTGTAATTCTCTGATCGTAATTGAAAAACAAACGGACACTCAGTAACTTCCGTGACACGCAGTTACTGGTGGTGTAATTCGATTGGTTCTCAGCATCCTCACTGAATAGTAGACGACATCCCATTGGCTGTACATAATGTAATCTGTATGTATGGCCACTCTATTAAGTCTCGAGAAACTAAACAAATGAGGTATTATGTTAGGTGTTTCATTGTTTCTAGCCAGACATGATTGGTAAATAAACACGAATTGCTGAAGGCGGCGGTCATTGCAGATGCCCCGTGTTCGGATTATTTAAGCGACTCCTGATCTTATTCAGCTGTAATCAACGGTCGTACTCCACTGAAGGATTAGCAGTGACATGAAACAAACAAATGAGTCAAACATACCACATGGGCAATAACCTTCAATTACACAAAATATCTTCTGCAAGTCAGTGATAGCGTTTGCGAAATATATTAACGAATACATTTGTATGTAAAATGCCACCGAAAAAAGAGTACTGTTTTAACGTTAGAACAGAATCGACATTAACAAATCTGAGAAAGGCAGTTTAAGTGCGCGAAAGATCGCTGATCATTTTGGTGTAGGACGTTTTCAGATTAATTCTATTTTAAAAAGGAAAGCTGATGTTCTGGCCGATTTTGACAATAATGTTTCAGCCGAAAGAAAAAGGCAGAAGAAAGCAACAGGTACAAATTTTGAACTTGTATATAAGGGTCACCTCTCTATAACGGCCACTTTTGTCAGGTCACATGGGTGGCCGTTATATACAGGTTTGACTGTATATATATATATATATATATATATAAAAAGTAAAGGAGCTCAATCACGGATTTAGTGGGCCTTGTTTCTCTAAATATGCATTATAAATGGAAATTACATTCATTTGGAATACCAAACTTAGCTACTGTATGATCCAAAACATTTGAATTGAACTACGATCCGCTTCATTTTTAAAATTTGGAAGTCTTCTTGTAAAAAGTCATAAAAATACGGAAAAACAGACTCGTAGTGATGAGGCTATATATACGACAACCGTATAATGTATTTGTGGATTCTATATAAACGATCGCCATGTATAGAGACTTGGCAAATGACGGCCAGCTATATACATCGCAAATAATAAAACATATTATTTCATGACGAAAATAACCGCGAATACGCTGAAATAAAATAATAAACAGTCGGAACATGAACTCACCATTTATTATTATTATTATTATTATTATTATTATTATGCACGTGTGCAAATTATTTTGACTGGTTCGCAAAGTGGTATTTCGGTTTTAATGTATAGCGTAAAAAACCCAGTGTACGCATGTTAATCTTGCATTTTTATAGCCAAAACTCCTCCAGATAAAACACCGCCCCTCCACCCCAAAAGGTAGTAGTAGGCTAATAATAGTAGTAGTAGTAGTAGTAGTAGTAGTAGTAGTAGTAGTAGTAGTCAATCTAATTAAAATTAGCTCCACTATTACATGTGGATCTAACACCAGCCAGTTGGAGCTCATGTCCACCAATCAAAACCTTACTTGCAGAATCCTGCCAGTGATTTAAAAATAATTTGAAAACATTCCTAATTATCCTGAGGTTATACGATATGTTTCATGTGAATTACGAATGCCTTATACTTTGTTATATTCATATTTATTTGTAATAAATAACTACAAATAAATCAATTTCATACATAATCTTTCCATAATTAACTCAAGAATAATAATGTTTAAGTTTTCTACTGGACAACAAGAGAGGTTTCCCAAATAAATTGTTGCTAAACAAGTTACATAGCAAAAAGATAACAAATTGGACAATACCTAAATTCCTTTAGGCTATAACACCCACGAATATACAACACCATGAATATAAAAAAACACACGAATATACAACACCTATAAATATTAGACCTCGAACCATATTTCACAGATCTTCTTTCCTAAGGCCCAAAACACACTGGATCCGGTCTGGGTCTGAATATGGTATACTCTGGCAAGTATGGTACCAGTAGACAATGAAAATCACTGAATCGAATGTGACAAACTGGCGCGAATTACAAATCTGACAACAGACGACATAGAACATGCGCTATATTTCCACATTGCCAGACTGGCAGCTGCACAATGTTCGAACCTTACTCGTTAATTTTTCTTAATAACCAACATCAAAGGTATACATTAATCAATGTGGATTTCTCATACTTATTGTTGATCTTTATAGAAGTAAATTTATCTAAAGATAAGAACGCATTAATATATAGATAGATAGATAGATAGACAGATATATATATATATATAGATAGATAGATAGATAGATAGATAGATAGATATATTAATAAGACGTTACAGTTACAGACCCAAACGTCAAAATACATCAGACATTGCGTATTTGCCAAAATCGCCAGACCCAGAACCAGACACAGCTTCGGTGTGTGTTGGGCCTAAGAGAGTAAATACACTCCAGCATTCTGCTACACAGGCACGGTTTCCGGGCCTTGGTAAGCAGGTTTTCTAGTAACGACCTGAAAAAGAACAGAAGTTTCCATTTATAATCACCTTTTTTCAGAAGAAAAAATAAACTCACTGGATTACACAAATAATGGACTTTAAGAAAGGAAAAGAAAGAAATATTTGTTGTCTATAATATTGTTATTTGGACACTTTGGAAAGAGAAAACGACAGTGTCCCGAGTTCGCGGTCATTGTCTAATGTCAGATATTTCCAACTAACAGAGCATTATAATTTAGGGCCTCCATGAGTCGAGTACTCAAGGGTCAAACTCGACCCGGACCCGAGTATCTGACACTTACACTAGATGATAATGAGACTAAGGAATATATAGCATTACAGCGCTGAACATGGATGCCAAATCACGTCATTGTATTGCATTCCATACATTGACTTTTGTTTTCCCGCCATGTCTCACAGCCCTATAATGTAACCGGTGGCAACCATATGGCAAAATGACGTAAAAAATATGGTAATTAAATGATAGCGCTCTTCCTTGCACGGGTACTCGAGTACTCGTGGATACCCCTAGGCGTCACTGACAACTAAAACTACATATTAAATGTATTTTCCCATTTAGAATATCAATGACTGCATATCCAACACTTTTCTGGTCGTATGCTAATGTTTCTATCAGTCATTGTTGATTTTCTTTGTAATATTTTTTTTTGTGCATGTGAAATCATTGGAATTTCTTACACACCGTTTGATGAGAACACTGTGCGTTATTTATGATAACACATACCTTGTTTACACACACACACGTACGTGTGTTAACAATTTCAAGAGATACGACTGGCTGCTCATAGGTGATGACCAGGTCACTAATGCCATATATCCAATGAAAATCAACATGATAGAAATCGATTACACTAGCTGTGATGTATAGTTAACCTGACAATCATGTGTCTGTGATGCGTAAGGCACCTACAAGTGCAAAGGGTTGTACATATCTTTTAGTCGAAAAAGATTTGCTTAAAACCTGGTTTTTGAAGATATGTAAAAAAACATAAAATAGAATAATACATTAGTTATACAGTTGTTATGCAGTATTCACCAGAGGTAGAAACTAATGCAGGGTACCCCCAAAACTTGGAACTGCAATTTTTGGCAAAAATGAGGGTTGCTAATAAAAACATTAATAAAATATCTTAATTGGTCTGTGACCCCACCCCAACCCCATCTTGTTGCAGGTATATTAAATGTGAGCTGCCATACTTTTTATTCAGGGGCGTAGGCTGGGGGGGGGGGGGGGGGGTCAAATGGTCCACTTTCAGTACTAAAACATACAGGTTTATAAATAAGGAGTTTCGGGTGGTGCAAAACCCAAAAAGAAAACGGTCCACTTGGTTCATATTCGATAACACACACACACACACACACACACACACACCAGGTCCATATCACGCTACGCCCCTGTTATTGGTGCACTGCCTGGGTTTATTGAATTAAACGTTAACTTTATCGGCAATAGGAATTGATTTGGTCCAGTGGAACCTGTGACAACAAATTTGACTGGAACTCTTCTAAAACTCCAGATTATAAAACCAGCTGCATATTTTTCCAGTCGAAGAACATGTTATACATATGTTATCAGATATGTTATGTGTGTGTGTGTTATAAGATGTGTTATACGATGTGTTATAAATGTTATAAGATGTGATATAAATGTTATAAGATGTGTAATATATAATGCCTGCCACCTCACATGCACACATAATTGCATAAAGGTCTAGGTGTCTTCCATGCATATTCTGGAAATTTGAATATATTAATTAGGAATTATTGTGAACAAATAATCATACTAATGGTATAAAACTATATGCTTTACTTACCGTTAGAATGACGGGTTTCATGTGATATACCTTTAAACTTCCCTACAATTTGAAATTTAGGAAATACTTCAATTTGAAGCAACAAAAGGCAACCATGTTATTTTTCAAATCAACACATGCAAAAATGCATGCATATACATACGCATACACAATGTCATACACACACCAGACATGGGGCGATTACATGACAAAAGTAATCGATTACGATTACTTAAGAATGTCATGATTAAGATTACGATTACAAGGAAAATGAAAGTAATCGATTATGATTGCGATTACACTGCCCAGTAATCATGATTACAATCATGATTACATTTTCACAAATATGAACTATTTTTGAGGTGATGTTACCAACATGAAATTGTTCACTTGATTTCACTAATTAAGAACAAATAATGGATAATTGTAGATTATTTATTACATCATATCAAAAATCATATCAAAAATGTATAAACGCATGTACATTGTATGACAATATGATTGGTATATCAAAGGCCATGGTATGTGCTATCTTGCTGCTAATGGAAAACATGTAGCGGGTTTCATCTGATGACTACATGTATGTGTAAAATTTACCAAATGTTTGACATTCAATAGTCCATAATTAATTAATCAATGTACTACAGTAGTGTCGTTAAACAAAACAAACTTTACTTATTACATGAATATTTAAAACATATTATTATATTTAATGACAAAATGTAATTACATGTGTGTTAATCGCCAAGTTGCTAAAAGAAACCAAAGCATGCCCCTTTAATCGCCGAACTGCTCTAGTTCAGTGTCACATAAAACAAGACATATAGTTTACAGTTATCAAAGGTCCGAGTTGTCAACTATAATCATTTGACAATACATCAAAAGTGTTGTACTGTGGCAGGGCGTGCGCTACAACAGCTTGTTCTGAATGTGCACGTAAAACCCTATGACATGACATGACTGTGGCAGACTCTTTGCTTTTGTTAGTCTTAATGACTGCAGACAGACAGCGCACAACCTTATCTCTTGGCTGGGCAGCCAAATCTACACACAGCAATAAGTTATTTAACATATATAACCCCTCCCTCCAAAGCATCACTACAATTGTTACAATTTTAGGTAACCATTGGTATAAAGTAATATAACCCACAAATTAAAAAAGTAAATTTAAAAGAATAGGATATTTTTTAGTGTTCTACTGGTTCAGAAAATATTTTGCTCCAGCACTTTCTTGCCATGTGACTTCTGAAGAATCAATTATTTCAGTCAACTTGTAAATTAACTGATTCACTTGACAGGTAAAAAACCATTAAAAAACCCCACACAGGACAAAACGTCACAGGAAAAAAAAGTCACAACTTTTAATTAAAAAAATATATTAAGCAACGTGTAACTGACTCCTAGTTTCTTTCGATGTTAGTTTGGTTGTTTTATTTGAATAAAAAAACATAGCAAACACCAAACACATTATAGATGAACACACAGATACGTTTAAAAAAATATTTACTTATAATAATGGTTTGAAATGCAACATTAGCCCGAAAATGAAAATATTTCATTTGGGAGCTCCAATGTTTCCAAGTCAAATTATAGTTCTACTATTATAATAGAAAACAATGGGAATCAGCCCTATTGTCTACACAGATTGCTCAAGGCTGCACCCAACTACTAGCACTGTTACTTGAATTGTTACCAAGCATATCAAAGAGGTTTGGTTAATAGGCATGTTTTCATAAGCTTATATATACATATACGTTATATTCAATTTACTTATTCATTTCCTTTGAAGTTTTATAGCTTACCAGGTGTACATAACATATGGTACATAATATAACCATTTACAGACATAATGGAAGGTGTTGGTATAAAACAGTTAAGGAGAATATGATAATATGTGTACAGAACTCTATTTAAAACTAAGTAACCATAGATTCACGCTTTCTTATTATTTTGTATAAATATTTTCCTAACTTACATACTTTGTTTATATTGCTGGTAGGTAATAACTGTATTACTTTAAAGATAGATGTATATTGAAGGATGCTATAATAATGATTAATATATAATCATCAAAAAAAGTGCAAGTTCATACAGTTTGATACTTTAATCCTAGAATAGTAATCACGGAAGTAATCATAGATTACGATTACATTAGCAATGTAATTGATTACGATTACGATTACGATTACATGGTATTCTCAAACAGAGTAATCGATTACGATTACGATTACGATTATATACAAATATGTAATCCATTGTAATCGATTACGATTATGATTACCCCATGTCTCACACACACACACACACACACACACATATGGGTCATTCCACAGAAAAGGTAAAAGATTATGGATGATTTTGTCCCCACCCATTTATTCAGTAAAAAATTACTTCAATTTTATCTTTTATATGAAAATAAATATTGTGGATCATGCTTTAGCAAGAACATAAACATTCATCATTTCAATAATAATTATTTCACCGAAACTGATAGTCAAAAAACAAATTTTGTCAAATTTGTCCACTAAGTTACTGTCCCAACAGTCTGTTGTATGAACCAAATAAACAGGTAGTATTATTTTTCATTCAAAACCATTTTATTTTGGATAGTGTCCAGTGTTGAAATTATTTAGGATTTACTTTGTGTCCCCATTTATTATGTCCACTATGTTATTATTTTATTTTAGACAAGTACAGTCACTGAGAGATACTTCTGGAATGTTTTTAAATACTCACCAGATAGCATTGCAATCCCTGTCAGTAATGAGAAGCATGGTTTTGATCAGATGTGACACATTTCTAATTTATTTTCAATTTTGGAAACACGAGTCAGTCGTACCTTTATTATATGTCTGCAAGGTTACCAATGTAGTAATCCACCAATATACCTAATGAGTTTGACCATTATACCACAAAGTAGGTTAAGTATACCAAAAGCTCAAACAAAAGCCTGAGTGGTAATATGTCAGACTAGCAAGGTCACAGGATGAGACATATAAGAAAATGTCTACTATGTTACCATCTGCTAAGTTACCTTCAACAAAGTAACTTAGCAGACCAGTGTTGGTAGCCTAATAGACAAACAGGTAGAAATGCCATCATTACATGGAGTTATTTCTAAAATGTTACTATTAATACATCTCCTACATGTTTATACTGAATAATAGTTTACCTATTTAAAGTGTAGTCCTAGAATATTAGCTTAACTGTAAAGTTGTGACACTTTAGTAACATAGCGGACAACGGAGTAACTTAGTGGCAACACTGTCAGTATATCAGTTGCCAGTATAAAACACATCACAGTTGTCATCACATTGATTTATACTAATAGTTAATGATGGACACATACTTGTTTTCAGTTATTTTAATAAATACAGGTAGATTGTATTTAACTACTACCAGTGTACCAGTTAATTACTATATACCATGTTTATAATGTGCAGAGGGTCAGTAAAATTAGGATGAACTTTTTAATGTGGAACTAGGATAGTCAGAAGTCAGAGTTGTGTCCCGATATATAAAACATTTTAAGGGTCAGGTGTTATGGTGTGCACTGTATTAATACATGTATTTCAATTTTGTGGTAATGTTGATTAAAATAATGGTTATACATATAGCTGCTGTATGTACTATTGTGTTTATTACTAATGGCATCTTTTCAGTTTGATTTAGTAATATTTATCCTAATGAATGTGTTCTCTACCTGGCACATGAAAGTGAAAGTAAATAATAATAAATAAAAAATTAACAAACAAAAAATAACACCCCCCACCCCCTCACTGAATTCTGACCAGGGAGATGCCAGTTATGTTTGTTCAATAGCTGACCTGTGCAAATGCATATACATTCTTTCTGCAGAGTTCTTATATTCTAACTTCTGTAGAGTCACGTTAATTATGAAGTATTGGCTAACACTAGTCTTATTCAAACTACAGCACAGATAGCTCAATCAATGCTGAAGTGACTGTTGTTGTATCTTGTATATATAATCCCATGGGTCGCTGTTGATGTGTACACTCCTTATTCTTGTACCTCAAACTACTACAAATGAAGGATATTCATGCATCTTGCATTCATGCATCTTTGCATTAAATGTATTTGGCTGTATTTTGTTTTTACGATTCAGTGTTAAACAAGGTATCATAAGGTTGTACAATGAGACGGCTATACAGGCGGAGTGCATTCTGCCTCAACAATTAGGACATTTATGGGTATATTTATGAAAACTGTTTGTCTCCTTCCCAAACCAACCGCTAATGGTAGTAAGCATAAACAGCATAAACAAACTGACACAAGTTATGAGGCCAGATCTTATAAATGATATAAGTATGTACACATGTATGCATTTAACATATAAAATTTCAAAAGTGTTGAAAAATAAAAACAGAAATGATATATGATTTTGTCAGCTGAAGTAAATTAAAAAGAAAAGATGTGTGTATTGGCTTGTAGTTTAATTTTGTATTTGTTATATTGATCCATCAGGGTTTCTGCCAGAGGGTAAAACGGGTATGGCGCCATACCCACATTGTTGGGTAGATTTTTTGTTTTAATTAACTTTTGACAAAATTAATTATTCTTATCAGTACTGTATGATTGTCTTAACCCTAGCCCAAAACTTAACCCATTTTCTTTCTGGAGGAGGCCCTCATACGGTGGTTGCATTCAATTCCATAGCGCCATACCCATATATTTCTTTCTGGCAGAAACACTGTCCATGGAACATTTTATGATGAAATTTTCTGGATTTTTGGGGGTTTTCATATGCAATTAACCGATGTTTGTCTTGATAAAGCTATTCAAATATGCGACATAATTTGTATTGATTTAATGCTAAAATTAATGGTTCTGTGCAGCCGAATAATATGCAAATAACAAATTTATGCTATAAACCGATATGCAATAAAGTGGATTCGACTGTATTATGATATTCATGCTGAATTAAATGTGTAACAGTTAAGATTTTAAATGTTATTTATTGTCAATTCCGATTGAATCATTTACATCTGATGATGACCTCACATCAGTAAAATAATTATTTGTCTGTTACTCATTCTTATAACTGTATCAGTCTGTTCTGATCATTAAATATAGATAATCAGAGTTTTTACTGTAAGTTGGTTCTTTCATTGGATGGTTATTATAAGTAACTTAGTGGAAGTTAAACCTGGTCTACTATGTTACTGCATGTCCACTAGGTTACTTTCATGAACAAACGTATTTTTTAAAATTAAAATGTATGTTGTTAATGGATATTAGCATATATTTACAAGGGTAGTAAAAGGATGTGCTGGTTGATATATAGTAAAACTACTTCTTGCAACATATAGGAAATATTTTTCAAATTATAAATGATAGTTTGTAAGAAAATATATGATAAGAGTAAACATTTAGGTGATTACATAAAATATAACCTTATCTTGTAACAAACTGACGTTAATTCATAGAAAGGGACAACTTGCCTAAATTGTAGTACCATATAAAATGTCCCCTGTGTATGTTTAGTGCAATGTTTGATATTGTTGTTGTCCATAACTTATTGGGACACTATTTCGTACCTGTGACAGTTTTAAAAAACACACATACAAACTGAAATGGCTATTAGCAGTGCCAAACCATCATTTCATGTGCAGAAATATATATTGAATACTGTTCTGCAAATAAAAAATTAATTCCAGTTGTTTCATTTTTAAGAAAAACTAAATCTTAATTTTTCCCCTTTTCTGTGTAATGACCCGTATACATACATGTACATATTATACACATACACATATACATACATAAATACAAGCACAATCACGGATAGACAGAGAGAGAGAGACGCACAGAGACACAGAGAGAGATTGATAGAGACAGAGACAGAGAGAGAGAGAGAGGTAAACACACATAGAGAGAGGGAGAGAGACTGACACACACAAACATACATATTGGAAGAATATGCAGCAGCCTCTTTCGTTCATATCTCTCTAGATCGTGTTAAAATATTTTAAAAGACCCCATTAACAGGCACAAAGTAAACAATGTTCAAATTGGCAGGGATGTGTGCTTGAAATAAGAGAGGAACATACAAAATAATTAAGAAAAACAAAACAACGAAAAAATAATGCAAAGAAACAACAGTAGTTAGGGTCTAACTTAATTTAAGTTCATTTATACTTATTTTCGTGCCTTTATTCAATTAAGATGCGGGCAGGCTGTCCTGGGAACACATACACCTCAGCTATCTGGGCTGTCTGTCCAGGGCAGTGGGTTGCTTTTTATAGAGGTTTGTGGTTAGTACGGGAGAAATCGGAGTAGTTACCTTACACCTACCCACTGATTCATTGATTCATGATAACATTCCTTCGAAATGGATCTTAAAATGTTCAAATGACATTCATAATTTTAATAGACACAAAACAGGTGTGGATCCAGGATTTTTTAATAGAGGGGGCCCAAAACCCGTTGTTGGTTTTGTAAACAGAATTTAAAGGTCCTTGACAGGTGGACAGGATAAATTTGTGTATTCTGCAATATATATTGTTTGACCAAAAATAGGGGGACCGGGTCCTTTGGGAGTCGCCTGAATCCACGCCTGCAAAACCTAATGGATTCAAAGTGAACAAAATAATTTAAACTACATTTACTTAAAAGGACTGTCCTGAATTTGCAGCCATTGTAAGATGTTTGTGATAACAGAGCTTTGTTGGTGACTACTATTTCATACTAAATATATTTACTTGTTCAGAATACCAGTGTCTGTATATATCGAATGCAGTTTTTACTTGAATTCGTGATCTATATTTTTTCGTACGTATTATTGAGAGGTAAAGTCCAGTTTGGGCTACAACAAGCATTAGGACAACAACTGACACCTTGTAAATACAGACACTGATATTTTAAATAAGAAAATGTATTTAATTTGTATGTTACATCATCAAAAAAGGCTCTATTGGTTGGAAACATTTTACAATGGTCGTAAATTCAGGACTGTCCCTTAATATTAGTGTTTTGCATTGTGTTCAGTATATGCCTATACATACGTTGTAACTGTTCCAATTCCCTGTTGAGATTTTCTAACGTCAGTCGACTTTGGTTCTCACGAGCCTGGAACTGAGCGGTAACAGTCGCCATTTGTTCTAAAACAGAAAAAGCAACACTATAGTTTTAACAGGGTTAAATAGTGAGGATGAAAAACCAAAAGATGTTTTCAGTTCAGCTGAACCAAAATTGATAAATTCAAAATTGTTGTTGAATTTGGATGTAAAACTGAAACATTTAAGTGAAAAACAGCAAAGTGATGTTAGAAACATCATTGGTGAATTCGATAGTATTTTTCCTGATGTTCCTAGTCGAACAAGTGTCATTGAACATGATGTTGATGTTGGTGAATCAAGGCCAATAAAACAACATGCTTATCGAGTTAGTCCTCAAAAACAGAACTGGAGTTCTTCTTGTTTGTTGGTTCCTAAACCTGATGTCGGTGTAAGATTTTGTACAGATTTTCGTAAAGTAAATGCTGTAACAAAATCCAATTCTTTTCCTATTCCACGAATTTTCACACAGGGATCCAAATTTCACATATCGATGTCTGCCACGCAGTCCAACAAATTATATATACACTATGCCAGAATAGCATAACATTAGTGAGAAAGAAATCTGTTTATAGTTGTCTTACACGTACCTACCCACTGATTCACTGATTCATGATAACATTCATTCGAAATGGATCTTGAAATGTTCAAATGACATTGATAATTTTAATACGCGCAAATCCAGGATTTTTTAATAGAGGTGGCCCAAAACCCGTTTTTGGTTTTGTAAATAGAATTTAACGGTCCTTGACAGGTGAACAAGATAAGTTTACTTTTTTTTTTTTTTGGTGTGTATTCTGCAATATATATTGTTTGACCAATAATAGGGGGACCAGGTCCTTTGGGAGTCGCCTGAATCCACGCCTGCAAAACCTAATGGATTCAAACTGAACAAAATAATTTAAACTACATTTAGTTAAAAGGACTGTCCTGATTTTGCAGCCATTGTAATATCTTTGTAATAACAGAGCCTTCTTGGTGACTACTATTTCATACTTAATATATTTTCTTGTTTAGAATACCAGTGTCTGTATATCGAATGTGTTTGCAGTCGTATATATATACTAATGTTTGTAGGACTCAGTTTTTACTTTAATTCGTGATATATATTTTTTCGTACATATTATTGGGAGGTAAAGTCCAGTTTGGGCTACTACAAGTATTAGGACAACAACTGACACCTTGTAAATACAGACACTGATATTTTAAATAAGAAAATGTATTTAATTTGTATGTTACATCATCAAAAAAGGCATTGGAAACATTTTACAATGGTCGTAAATTCAGGACTGTCCCTTAATATTAGTGTTCCATGCTGTGTTCAGTATATGCCTATACATACGTCGTAACTGTTCTAATTCCCTGTTGAGACTTTCTGACATCAGTCGACTTTGGTTCTCACGAGCCTGGGACTGAGTGGTAACATTCGCCATTTGTTCTAAAACAGAAAAAGCAAGGTCGAAGGTCAAGTTGTTTAATGTGCACATTCTGATCAAGCTGTTATTTCATTTCATTTCAACTTATTTTCGTGCATATATCCAATTAAGGTTCAGGCACGCTGTCCTGGGCACACACCTCAGCTATCTGGGCTGTCCGTTCATGCAGGACAGTGGGTTAGTTGTTAATTGTTAGTGAGAGAGAAGAGGGTGTAGTGACCTTACACCTAACCACTGAGTTGTTAAAATTCGCTCTGGTTGGGAGCCGGTACCGGGCTGCGAACCCTGTACCTACCAGCCTTATGTCTGATAGCTTAACCACGACGCCACCAAGGCCGGTCAAGCTGTTATAATGTACGCCTGCCACATCATATAGCGTGCATGTGGCACACATACAGCCACATACACACATATTAAAAATACATGAACATATACACACACACAAATAACATACCCGGGTATTCACAAGGTACATGTATAACCCACAGGTGTTGTGAGCACTTTTGTGGAATATTTTATTCGTAAGGGATCATGGAGGGGTGGCACGATAATTTTGACAATAGGATTTGGTGTGCTCAATATTATAGTGATCAGATCAAAAAAACAATAAGAAATAGCCACACAAATCAATAAATAAATAAATACAAACATACAATGGCACACACACAGACACATCCATGCATATTTACACTGTATACATGAATGTGCTTTATGTAATGGAAAAGAAAGGAAATGTTTTATTTAACGACACACTCAACACATTTTATTTACAGTTATATGGCATCGGACATACGGTGAAGGACCACACAGATATAGAGAGAGGAAACCCGCTGCCGCCACTTTATGGGCTACTCTTTTTTGATTAGCAGCAAGGGATTTTTTACATGCACCATCCCACATACAGGATAGCACATACCATGGCCTTTGATTAACCAGTCATGGTGCACTGGCTGGAGCAAGAAATAGCCCAATAGGCCCACTGATGGGGATCGATCCCAAACTGACCGTGGATCAAGTGAGCCTTTACCACTGGGCTACGTCTCGCCCCGTAATGGAAAAGATGTGGGAATTTGGGAGACATTTGTGTTGGGTAGGCTAGTGGGTTCGGTATGTGGTTAGAACGAACCACCTGCTGAGGCTAAAACCTTTTTCTTACAGTGAAGTATTTGGCTATTCATATAATTGTCCAGAGGTGTCATATAGGTTCATATTCTAACATGTTTCTCACTTCATTTCATTTGTGTTTTATTCCCCTAAGGAAGTTTAAAGTTTTTAAATGAAACATTGGGATTTTAAGAGTTTTTAAGACAATTTTAATATATAATTTGTTTACCTTTGAGTAATTCAAGTTCTCTTCCTTTGTTGGCCATCTCGAGCTTCGTGTTTTGACCGTCTAACGTCAGTTCTGTAATTCGCTGGTCCGCTGCGTTCAGTTGTGCTACGTAGAAAGACATACAGCTAAAGGCATCATATAGATTAGATTGGGTGCAGTATGTGCTTGCGGTCCAGTTTTTGCATCTGATGCGTTTGCGGCTTGCGTTTTCTGCATATAAACCATATACGATTATTTGATTGCGGCTGGCCGCATGCATTTTACTGAAGCACACATCACATTCATCCAGTGTAGACGCACTCATTAAAACTAATGTACATGTATGTCTTGTTCCTTTTTTTTTCTTTTCTCTTTTATTTATTCGGACCGCACATACGCACCGCATCCAGTACATATGCACCTTTACTATTAATTCATGACGTTCAACCCAATACGATTCTAGTGGTGGATTTCCACGTGTGTGGGTGGGATTAACTCAACGGTTTACCGAGTGGAAGCAGTATATATATAGGTCTTATCTCCACATAGCGGCAGGACGTAGCCCAGTGGTAAAGTGCTCGATTGATGCACGGTCGGTTTGGGATCGATCCCCGTCGGTGGGCCGATTGGGCTATTTCTTGTTCCAGCCAGTGTACCACAACTGGTATATCAAAGGACGTGGTATGTGTTATCCTGTCTGTGGGATATGGTGCATATAAAAGATCCTTTGCTACTAATGGAAAAATTGTAGCAGGTTTCCTATATGACTGTCAAAATGACCATATGTTTGACATCCAATAGCCGATGATTAATAAATCAATGTGCTCTAGTGGTGTCGTTAAACAAAACAAACTTCTATCTCCACATAATTTCGTATGTAAGAACCCAAATAGACACCCGGTATATATATTAGAAAGTAAATGGAAAACTGAGCTACTACAAACACTAGGATGACGAAAAATACATATTGAATATAAAAACACTGATATTCTAAGCTACAAAATGGTGGCATCGTGGTTAGGCTGGTAGATACAGGGTTCACAGCCCGGACCAGCTCTTACTCAGAGTTGAGTTTTAACAACTCAATGGGTAGGTGTAAGGCCACCTTGTACGTCTCTCTCACTAACCACTAACAATTAACAACTAACTCATTGTCCTGGACAGACAGTCCAGATAGCCGAGTTGTGTGCCCAGGACAGCATCATTGAACCTTAATTGGATATAAGCATGAAAATAAGTTGAAATGAAATGTATTTCAACACCAATTTAAGACATTAAAGGGACTGCCCTGAGTTTACGACTTACGACTATAATATCAGTATCTCTATAAAGAAGGTGTTTATATATTAATTGGTGTCATGCTAATGTTTGTAGAAGCCAAAACCAGATTTTACCTTCAGATAATTTTGTATTTACGAACAAAATATAATGTATCTGGTAGAAAATCAACAGTGACTGCTACTAACACTAGCAAAAGACTGAAAACACATTGGATATACAGACACTGGTTTTATTCTACATAAGAAAATATATTTAATATGTATTCACCTAAACGAGACTGTTAGTCGAACATATCTTACAATGCAAACTCAGGACTGTCCCTTTAAAACAGATTTATTAGTTGGAAACCGGCAGAGGTGGTGTCATGGTTAAGCCATCGGACATAAGGCTGGTAGGTACAGGGTTCGCAGCCCAGTACCGGCTTCCACCCAGAACAAGTTTTAACGACTCAATGGTTTAAGATCACTACATCCTCTTGTCTCTCACTAACAACTAAAAAATAAACCATTGTCCTGGACAGACAGCCCAGATAGCTGAGGTGTTTGCCCAGGACAGTGTGCTTGAACCTTAATTGGATGTAAGCAATGATGAATAAGCAATAATGAATTGAAATGAAAATGAAATTAGTTTGAAACATCTGAAAATGACAGCAAACACCCTTTAAATATTCATTGTATTTAAATATTTACTTTATTTAAATATTCACATTATTTAAATATTCACTTTATTTAAATATTCACTTTGGCTTTTATATAAATATTCACTTTGTATTTTCAGTGTTTTCATTTCCGACTTCTTTAAAATTTTAATATCTTGTTTGACCTCTTCCACTGTAGACAAACAGCTTAAATAGTTGATATGTATGCACTTGAATTGACAGTGTGCTTATACCATAATTTGATAGCAGAATGAATAAATGAAAATGAAAAACAATGCACTGCATTTATTTCTACCTTTGGTGCGCTCAAATTCTCTTTCTTTCCCGTCGAAAATGATTTTTTGTTCTTCCAGGTCTGTAATTCGTCGATTGGTCTCACGCAGATTGGCTGTGTAATATAAAACCATTGTTTAATATATGGTTAGTTCAGAAGAAGTTTGCTTTGTTTAATGACACCACTAGAGCACATTTATTTATTAATCATCGGCTATTGGATGTCAAACATAAGGTCATTTTGACAGTCATAGAGAGGAAACCTGCTACATCTTTTATATGCACCATCCCACAGACAGGATAGCACATACCACAGCCTTTGATATATCAGTCGACGTGCACTGGGTAGGACGAGAAATAGCCCAATGGGACCACCAACAGGGATCGACCCTAGACTGATCGCTCATCAGGCGTGCATGTTAGTTCAGTAAATTCAAAAATATTGTTACAATTAAGATGTTTGAAGAATCTCTACCCAGTACCTTTTTTCAGCTTTCACACATCTGTTTGCCATTTGACCCGCGTTCTCATTATAGGATTAAGATGTTTGAAGAATCTCTACCCAGTACCTTTTTTCAGCTTTCACACATCTGTTTGTCATTTGACCCACGTTCTCATTATAGGATTCAGATGTTTGAAGAATCTCTACCCAGTACCTTTTTTCAGTTTTCACACATCTGTTTGCCATTTGACCCGTGTTCTCATTATACGATTAAGATGTTTGAAGAATCTCTACCCAGTACCTTTTTTCAGCTTTCACACATCTGTTTGTTATTTGACTGGCGTTCTCATTATATGATTTGGGCTGGGACTTAGCCCAGTGGTAAAGCACTCGCTTGATGCACAGTCGGTTTGGGATCAATCTCTGTCTACATGTATGCCATAGATTCTATGGACCCACTGGATTATTTCTCACTCCAGCCAGTGCACTATGACTGGTATATCAAAGGCTGTACGTGGTATGTGCTATCCTGTTTGTGGGATGGTGCATATAAAAGATATCTTAAATTGCTACTAATGGGAAAATGTAGCGGGTTTCCTCTCTAAGATTATACGTCAAAATTACAAAATGTTTGATATCTAATAGCCGATGATTAAAATAGTTTGAAATATACACAAATCATTTGTTTTTGTCATTTCGGTGACACATCTTTAACACTAACGTAATTTTCTAAGTGAAATAACTAGCCCTACTGCTAATTTCCGTATTTATGTAAAGATACAAATGTTTATGAATTTGCTTCATGGTACACGTTCAGTCTATGTTTTAAAGATAGATATCACAGTATTCAATGAATAAGCTAAATTAAGCACAAAATGTGAGTAAAAAAATTAATAGAACTTTGCTATGAATATCGTGTTGGTACAAAAAAAATTCTACCTTCGATTCTTTGAATGTCTCTTGCTTTCTTCTCGATCTCAACCCTCGTGTTTTCGCTGTTTGACTCCAGCTCTGTAATCCGTTCACATGATTCTCTCAGTTTCGCTGTTTGTAATACAAACAATGGTATAGGTATAATATACTGTTATTTCAATAAAGCACATTGAGTTTATTAATCATCGGCCATTGAATGTCAAACATTTGGTAATTCTGACATACAGTCTTAGACAGGAAATATGCTACGTGTTTCCATTAGTAGCATGGGATCTGTTATATGCACCATCTCACAGACAGGATAGCACATATCACAGCCTTAATTTGTAATATCAGTTGTTGACCAATGGCTGGAACGAGAAATATCCCAAAGGGCCCACCGATGGAGATCGATCCTAGATCGACTGTGCATCAGGCTACATGTTATAGATAGATAGATACATATACATGTGTATATACTGTTATTTCAATAAATCGATAGGTCAATATCACTATAAGATTATATACTGCTATTTCAACAAATCAATAGGTCAATATTCCTACAAGATTACTTTGTACCTGTTTGTACACACTGTCATGGGGATCCTATAATACCCGTAACTGGATGAAACACGATTATCAAAATATCTCTCCTAACTGTATATCTATTAGATCTCTCTGTAACGGGCGCTTATACCCTAGTGTGGCTCGTCTAGGTATGATCAGAGATACGATCTTATATAAGTATATATAATATAGCACGTTTAGTTCACTAGAAAACACAACAAAAACACAATACACTTTGGAATCTGTATTAACCTACGCTGACAAATGTACAGCCGCAGTAGTTAATTAACAACAATAAATAATAACAACCCAGAACTGATCACTTAATTAGTTAATCTCAAGGTGTCTAGTTTACACAATATGCTAATCACTTCACTGTGACACAACACCCACACGTGTGATAATTGAGAAATGCTAACACACACACGTGTGATAATGGAGAAACGCTTCCAGGAGAACTTAATTAATAAAGGAATTACAACTCTATTCCTAACTGGTTAATTTTTAATTAACCCTTACTACTCATTCAGTAACGTGTGATAATTGAGAAACGCTTCCAGGGGAACTTAATTAATAAAGGAATTACAATTCTATTCCTAACTGGTTAATTTTTAATTAACCCGTAACTACTCATTCAGTAACCTTGTAACACAGAATTAATACTGGTACCTATCACAATAAAGACAATAACCTACAGTTTACCTAGGTCCTCTAGGATGACTGGATAAGCTTTATATATATATATCAGAATGGTGAGCCTACAGTATACTGCGTCAGATGACCGGCAGCACCGTCTAAATAATATTGGTATAATACAGTATTAAAATATTTAAAGTCACATCAATCACATCAAGGTTATACACAGAGCAGAAAATATATCATTACCAGTCCGGACGGACAGCGATCCCCTGGAGCCTTCCTATGTTTCTCCCCGATATCTCTAAAACCCTAGCTATTTATTTTAAAAATCCAAATATCGCCTGGCATAGCATGGGTGGGGCCACCGGGGTGGTTGCCCTGGGTTCAAAATTCTGGACTGGTGGAAGGGACTTGGGAAGTGCTAACGGTCCACTGGTTAGGGGGCGCAAGACTCGGGAAGTGCTAACGGTCCACTGGTTAAGGGGAGCAAGACTGGGGAAGTGCTAACGGTCCACTGGTTAGGGGGCACAAGACTCGGGAAGTGGTAACGGTCCATTGGTTAGGGGGCGCAAGACTCGGGAAGTGCTAACGGTCCACTGGTTAGGGGGCGCAAGACTCGGGAAGTGCTAACGGTCCATTGGTTAGGGGGAGCAAGACTCGGGAAGTGCTAACGGTCCACTGGTTAGGGGGAGCAAGACTCGGGAAGTGCTAACGGTCCACTGGTTAGGGGGCGCAAGACTCGGGAAGTGCTAACGGTCCACTGGATAGGGGGCACAATTAATACTTGCCTTGCCCCGGGCGCTGGCAATTTTAACCCACGCTACCTGGCAACCCACACTACACCACTGATTAAACCACCCACCCACCCAATCCTTTTTATTTAGCCATTTCATTTATATAACAGTGTTGGAGTAAATTCTCTAATTCGGGTAAACATTATTGAGCTATAATATGTATTTGGGCAAAATGTGCTAAACTAAGACCTTTTTACCATGTATTTCCATTATTCTAGCCTCAAAATTACTTATATAGCTGTTTGGCAGTAATGCTAATATGAATAAATGTTGTTTTCCAGATCTGGCATTTTCGTTTAATTCCGGCAAAAAACAGCCTGCCCCTCTACAAAAATAGGAGCCCATGTGCCTATTCATATAATTATGCAATTTTGAGTATATTTTTAAATATTTAATTAAAAGACAATATACTGAGGAAACCTGTATGATATACATGTATTAGTGTATATGTAGTTGATGGTATATGTCTGGTGATAGCTAAAAACATATGAGTCTATTAAAAATGTAGGTGTGTTAGTGTTCTGCATTAGTTATTAATGTTCTATAATCGGAAAGCAAGATTGCATCTTTAAATTTAATTCTTTAAAAAATTTATATTATTTTATCACAATATATTACGAAAGAGGAATTTGAGAATTAACTATAAACTAGGCACCTTGTATAACAACCACTTTTATGTAAAGAATATTTCAGATTATACATACATGTATTTTCCTCCATATAAAGGACACACAAAAGCTTAAGTCAGGAGCATAAGCATATGAGATGGGGGGGGGGGGGGGCAGGGGGCAACATAGTGCTGAAGCAAAATCTCTCAAAGCCGAGACCTTTTTACCATGTATTTCCATGATTCAACTCTCAAAATTAGTTGTAATCAATGAAAAAATGTGTAGTGATTCGTTTGCAATCCTATATACATGTAGCTGTTTAGTAGTAAAAAAAAAAAGTAAAGTTTGTTTTATTTAACGACGCCACTAGAGCACATTGATTTTTAATCTTATCATCGGCTATTGGACGTCAAACATATGGTCATTCTGACACTGTTTTTTTAGAGGAAACCCGCTGTCGCCACATAGGCTACTCTTCTTTACGACAGGCAGCAAGGGATCTTTTATTTGCGCTTCCCACAGGCAGGATAGCACAAACCATGGCCTTTGTTGAACCAGTTATGGATCACTGGTCGGTGCAAGTGGTTTACACCTACCCATTGAGCCTTGCGGAGCACTCACTCAGGGTTTGGAGTCGGTATCTGGATTAAAAATCCCATGCCTCGACTGGGATCCGAACCCAGTACCTACCAGCCTGTAGACCGATGGCCTGCCACGACGCCACCGAGGCCGGTATTGTTTAGTAGTAATGCTTATGATTAAATTATTTTTTTCCAGATTCAGGCATTTTTGTTTAATCCAGGCATAAGCCAGCCTGCTCCCCCTACCCCCACTACAAAAATGGTCCGGAGTATACAAAGGTTGTCTTTTTTCGACATATTTCACAATTTTCTATGATTCAGCCATATGTCAGAAATTTATTATTTAGAATATTCATTTTTGTACTCCTGAAGTGGTTCTGGTCATCCAGATTTTGGTAATATCCATTAAAATGCATTGTTCTAAATTTTAAAAATGCACGTTCATTTGAGAAGTAATGGTTATCGAGACAAGCTCTATTTTTGACGATATTTCCAAATTTAAATACCACAGACTTTAGCTTCTCTGTGTTATAACTTTATTTCATATGTGTTACATGTTTGTAGATTAACTAAATTCAGTGTCCATTTTAATGGGCTGAAACTAATTAAGGTATGTGCCTTTAAGGTGATCTTGGCACCAAGATCACTTCGTGGAGCGGGGCCTAGTGTACAAATACCTCGTTGGTACGAAAATCTCTATTTCTACCTTCAAATTTTTCAATTTCTTTTTCTTTCTTCTCTATTTCATGCTTCATATCTCGACCGTCCAACTCCAGTTCTGTAATTCGTCTTTCAGCTTCACTCATGAGTCTCTCTGTGCGAATTATAAATCGTAGACACAGTTCATTCATATTTTGTGAGGGGGGGGAAATATGTTTTTATGTTCTGTAGTTCGTAATATCCTGCCTTTGGGGAAGTGCAGTATGCAAAATCCCTTGCAATCTTTCTGGCAGTACCGTAATGCTAAAGCAATACATGTCCCCTACCGAGCCCAACAAATATTCTGTGGGAAAACTAGTAAATCACTGTAAAAGTTAAACTTTATTTGTAATAGTACATGATAAAGATATATACAAAATGTCATCTCAATATTTTCAGGCACATTTGCCCAAAAAATGTCCGGAAAACAAATTTTCATATCTCCTTAGTTCGAGGGCCATAACTCTATTAAAAAAAAAGTAAATTGCCATGAAAGTCAAACCTTGTCTGTAACAGAACATGATAAAGCTATACACAAAATGTCAGCTCAGTATCTTGAGGCATTGCAAACAAGTCTGCAAAACAAATGTTCGTATATCCTAATTTCAAGGGCCATAACCCTGCCAAAAATGGGTAAATCGCTATTAAGGTTAACGCTGATCTGTAACAGAGCATGATAAAGCTACACACAAACTGACAGTTCAGTATATTAAGGCATTGAGAAAAAACATCCAGAAATCTATATATCTGGGACAGACGGACGGACAGACAGACCGAAACCAATAGTCTTGTCCGGTTGGACGAGTAGGGGATTAATAAATATGTGGTAATTTGTGAGATTGTTGTAGAAAAGTATAATATAATATAATACATCAATTATGTGTAATGGGTTACTTTTACTAAATGAAACCTATTACAGTTTCATATTAAAAAGGCATATTACAAAAAATAATAATAATAATTTAAAAAATGGAATATTACAAATATTAGATTAAGCTAAAAAAAAACACCCAACAACATATGAATGGTTTCAGTTACCCGACTTACCCAACTGACCCTAATTGTTTTTTCTCCATTTTTACAGATGCTAAACGTTTTGCCAAGTTAATCTTCAATACAGTGAGAGAATTATGCATCATAGGTTTGAAATGTGACCTTATACTGCTCTTTGTCAAGCCCAGTTTGACAAATTTTAGGATTTAATTTATTTGTTTTTTAAACTTATAGCCTACCTACATGTATCTACCTACCCTACTTTTTACATATTTATCTGGCCTTATCATAAATGTATTATGTTTTACAAATCCATATATTCTCATACATTCTTTACTACATACATGTAGTTCATCCGTTAAGTTGGATATTATCATAGCATTCAGACTGTGTTTTCTGTAATTCAATAGTTTTCGTGCTGAGGTGTCGTTAAACATTCATTCATTAATTCATTCAAACATACATTCATTCATTCATTCATTCATTCTTTCATTCATTCATTCATTCTGTAATTCAAGTGAGATTAGTGATGAGCAGATACGATGTTTTGAATGCGATAAACTCTTTATACTTCGGATTCATTCTGTATTAATATCTTCTTTTTCTCCATTGTCCAGAGCATTGTATATATTAGAATGCAACAATTAATTCATGTTCTAATTAATACACACTTATTAACTATTATGTAAATGAACTGTGCTAAATGTGTATTAAAAATGTTCACAAGGTGATGGAGAACTCTCTGTAACAATTAATTTCTAATAGTTTTAATAATATATACTTTCTTAATTGCTCCTTATTTGTTTCACTGCTGTTGTATATAACTACTGGTATCATTTCATTTAAATTCATAAACGCAAACCATCATCATTTTACTGTACCAACTTAGCAATGCTACAGTTATAAACGTACACGTATACATGTACATGTATATATGTAACTTGTTGTGTCTTGACATTTAGTTGATCAAAACTGATAGCTATACTTGTCTGAAAACTACAAGGAAACTTAAAGATATGAACACTAAAAAGACAATATTTACCTTTATTTTCTTCTTCACTGGTGTACACTTCTGTCAACTTGGCATTCAGTTCATCTACAGTGCCTTTGAGCTTGACTAATTCTGATTCCTGTAGCATTCTTTGTACCTCTTCAAGGGAACCTTTAGCTTCGTTTAATTCTTTATCAAGAGTATCCTTGCAGAAATTCAACTGATCAATTGTTTCAGTTTGTTGAGCTAAACATTTCTTTAGTGTTACATTTTCATTTTCCACCTCTGTCAGGCAACTCTGCATTCTGGATAAATCTTCACCAACATTCTCCTCGTCTACCTGCAAATGTTCATTTCTTTCTCTTTCTTGGGCCAAACATTTCTCCATTTCCGAGCATTCATTCTGGACCTGTGTTAGGTGATACTGGACTCTAGAGAAATCTTCGTCCAGCTTCTCTTTGTATGACTCCAGCTGATCAATGGTCTTACTTTGCTCAGCCAAAAAAAATTTGAATTCCAGATCTGTCAATTGTCTCCCTCTGTGTCCTTTTGCCATGTTTTCACTTTCATCTTCCCTCGACGAGGTCTCTGCATGGGCTATTAACAAAATAATATTTTGCAAATGACCAGGGTTATTTGAAATTATATGACACAATGCAGTGGCAGATCCAAGATGGCCCCAGGGGCCCAGACCCCATGCACCCACACACACACCGCACCCCCACACACCCCGCACACCCACACACCCCGCACTCTTTTGGGAACTTTGTCCACATACACTTCATTGGGGCACCCCTAAATGGATTTTCTGGATCCACCACTGCTATGGATTTAAAACAGAAATGAAAGGAATGGGAAAATATGATTAAAGACAATTCCGGCTATTTGGTGTTGGCAAGTAGGTTAGTGAAATAAAATCATCACAAAAAACTATATTATTTGATAAAAACACACAATTAACATAACTCAAACCAGATTACTTTAGTTAGACCAGCTTCAGAATGAGCTAAGTGCCACCCGGAAAGAACATTATGTCGACTTGCTTTTTTGTAGTCCTCATCATACACGTTAACAAAAAGGTTTTGGTAAACGGGCTTCTGGTGGTGGGTGTGACAAATATGGGGGTCAAAGGCCCCCCCCCTCCCAAAACCAGGGTCAACTACTAATAGCACTATTGGGAGAGCATGCAGATAATTAGGAGAACTTGGCACATATGATCTCTCCATGGGCTGCCATACTGTCCTACAAATGTTCATTATTTAGATATATTTTAATAGAGTTTTTCAATATTAGCCATTTTATATTATTTTATATGTTAAAAAACATGCTGAACCTAGCGTCTGATATGTAAAGAAAGGCTTCTGGTGGCACATGTAGGAGTGGCAAATATTGTGCGTCAATATATGGCAACCTCCCCAAAATATGGGCAGCTACTACTAGGACTATTGGCAGAGCAGATAACAGAAATAATGTTTCAAATGCTAATACAACCTCCCCAAAATATGGGCACCTACTACTAGGACTATTGGCAGAGCAGATAACAGAAATAATGTTCCAAATGCTAATACAACCTCCCCAAAATATGGGCACCTACTACTAGGACTATTGGCAGAGCAGATAACAGAAATAATGTTTCAAATGGTAATGACATACTTAACACATTTTATTTATGGTTATATGGCGTCAGACATGGTACATGGAAGATGACAGCCATACGACTTATAGAAAAATCGTCATTTTTGTCATATAAAAATTTATCATCCATTAAAGGCTTTTGTAGGAGATATCGCTGGCACTACAATTTGTGATATCTCCACTTCTTATAATCTTGATTGGTCAAATTTTAATCACAAGACAATGTTTTGTTACGTCACTGTGTTTGTTTCAGCGCTAAACCTACCATTAGTGACGTCATGCCATTGCCATTCTGATAGTTAACTAGTCTACCGCTGACATTTGACCCACATTACTGACATTGTTTACAACTGTCGCAAATGAAAATAATGATAATGGATTATAAAAAGACTATCAACCACCCCCCACCCCCCACCCCCCGCATGTCTTGTGATATCATAATTTATCAGAACTCGTTGAAAAAAGAATAAAATCCTAGGCAAGCCTTGGATTTCATACTTTTATCAACTTGTGCTGATAAATTATGATATCACAAGACACTCAGGGAGTATCCTCTATATACAAGACCCACAAAAACATGGGATAAAGTTCCATAAGATCGTTTTTGACTATAAGTTAGTTTTAGCCCATACTCTGTTGTCAGTACTTATATTTTGTACTAGTCATAATTTTCACATAAGAAACCTATAAACTAAAGAAGCTAGGCCACCATATCCTTTGCCCCAATATCACCAGTTCGATCATGAATCAGTCCAAAAGACATAATAATAAATAATAATAATAATAATAATAAAAATAAAATTCTTTAACACATTCAGTACAAGGTGACTGGTCTCCCATGAAGCCCTCTCTAATCTATACATGATATTATACATACATACATTCAAAGAAACAACATCAACATACATGTAATATTTATAGCATGAGAAACAATAGCACATATTATGAATATTTAAATCAATTTGTTAAGAAACTTGAGTCATTGATAACTCATTGCATCATAATTATTTTAACAAACACAAAATCAACAACAAAGGTATATCTTAAAACTGATTATTATTTGAATAGTGCTTAAAATAACTGGATTTAAATGAGGCAAGGAATTGAGAATATTTTATCTTTGAAGGTAGTGTGTTCCACAGTTTAGCTCCCCTGCATGAAAAACTATGGCAATAAAATGATGTTCTTGGTTTTAATTCATAAAGATGACTATGTTGAGTTGACCTCAGATTTAAGGAGTGAACACCTTCAAAGAAACTGTATTAATATACATCCTATTATATGAGCTCAACACCACGCTGTAAATGTTAAAAAGCAGGTAAGTACTGTAAAGTACATGTACTATTAATTTGGATATGAGTCTGCATATTTAGGGGTATAGGGTATATACTTCCCTAAGTGTTCTGGCACACCAGAAACCAATGTAGCAAGACATTCGTCAAGAACTTGCTTTTACAACTTGTTTTGGGGGTTTTTGTTGATGGAAAGAGACTTTGACATCAATTCACTTCATCTATTGACTAATGATTAAATTAGATCTGGTTATTTCTAAAGTCTTATATTTTGGTCGGATGTGACAAAAGAGCAAGATCACAATGCCGACCGTTTGTAGGTGGAAGCAGTTTTAATAAAGAGGATGTTTTGCTGAGGACAATGTTTTCATGTACGTAGCTTTGCAATGACCGAGGATTATGTTTTTCACTGTCTAAGAGACTACATCTTGAGTGAGTTCTTTGCTATGCTCACCAAAGATTTTATGACTGATGTCTCATTTATAAATTACATTGTTTGCAACCATAATTATTTTCCAAAGATAATTGGTTAGATACCTTTTACTGAGATTGTAGAAAAATGTAGACATGCAGTCCAACATTTGTATCAACTCATGCAGACTTGGTAGTGAGTGCTTGTATATAATATATGCTTAGTACAGTGATTACCATGTCATTGACATGAATGACCACACGTTTTAATCCATTTCACATGATGTGGATGGTATAAAATAAGCCGATTTAACGTCTTCGTTGATTTCAGTACAGGAAAAGATAATACCTGTTGAATGATTGGTAGCAAGTTGCATTTTGGTCTCTTCATGGAATCTTCTCTAGATAAAACTATTATATTTTGGAGTTTTGACTGAGGGACAACAAAGCATCTGCATCTGGAACAGAATAATGTGTGCTGCCTTCATACTCTTTGTTCCACATTGTACCTCTTGGTAATACCCGTAAATGATCTGAGCCCATCCCTTACTTAGAAACAACGTCTCTACTGGTGACAGCAGAAGTACAAAGGACCATCACAACCTTCGAAGTCAGCAATTTGCTATTGAACTCATGTTTTCACACTTGGTCAAATACTACTTCCTGGTAGAATGCATAGCATTATAGCAACCAGAGAAATGTTTGGAACAGGTTAATGTTCATATCTTTCAATAGCACTTTTTTGTAGCCCTGTCACCTTTGTGGTGCCATGTTCATTCATCGTCACCTCATTAAGAATGCTAAGACGAGATCTAATACTGAGGGGCAAACAGTGAAATTTCAGCAAGTATTGTTATTCCATCGTGTTTGTTTTGGATGAAGGCATGACTGCTCTTCACAAAACAACCTGAACACATCAAAGTATGAATTGGCGGACATATTGGATTTACCTTTCGAGCCATGATACAAAATGCCAGGGTTATACAAGGCTATATTATTACTATGGGGTCCCATCAAGAGTACCCACATACAGGGTAGTCATGCTAATAATAGCATGTCTAATCAGGTTAACCTATATTATTTTTGAATAAAAATTATTCCCATGATGACTATGATGATGAAGATAAGCGAATAGTGTCTGTAGCATTAATTATTGTTTTCTCTTTATTTTGAGGTGAAAGAAAAGATAGTACAGAGTAACGTATTCGTATTAGAAATGATTAAAACAAATTGATTATTAGAGGTATAGACATATATTTATTAAGAAACAACTAAAAGAGAATAATACATTTAAAAGATATATTAATAATAAAATTAGCTAATTGACAAGCTAATTAAACAGGATATTGATAAGACATGGGATCGATTAATGTCTGTGATATAGTACAGTGATTTGGTTACAGAACAAGGAGAAATTGTACTTATTTATGGTCTTCAATTGATATTATAATGTTGGTAGCTGGTACCTGTGTTTAGTGGAAAACATTGCAGCCATTATGAAAAAAGGTATATTCTAACAGTATAATAATTATCAGTAAGAGGTTCAGCATAGTTTTAAATATATAAAATGACACTGTGATGATAAAAGTCTGACAACTTTATTAATGTTAATGGACATTGGTGGAATAATATGGTGGCCATCTTGAAAAGTGGCCTCTAGCTATTTTAGAATGTTAAGCGCATCATTGATAGGAACTTAAGAACTCACTAATGAGATCATTTATGCAAAGTTCCATGCATTTGAAAGGTGATTTCTGTTATCTGCTCTGCTAATAATGCTAATAATAGGTGACCGTATGCACGTTTTGGGGAGGTTGCCATATATTATCAACCCTCAATATTTGCCACTCCTACCATCAGAAGCCTTTTTTACACATTAGGTTCAGCATGTTTATAACATATAAATTAATATAAAATGACTAATATTGAAAAACTACATAAACTATATCTAAATAATGAACATTTGTAGGACAGTATGGTGGCCATCTTGAAAAATGTTGAAAATTCAATAGGTTCATTGATTGAATGTGATGAACTTCCCATGGAGATCATCTGTGCCAAGTTTCATGTTTCTATCATCATTTGAAGTGTTTACCCCATTATCTGCTCTCCTAATAGCGCTATTAGTACATGCAGTTAATTTGACCCTGTTTTTTGGAGGAGGGCCCTACTTAATTTCAAACCCATATTTGCCACATCCACCACCAGAAGCTCGGCTACCAAAACCTTTTTTGTTAACATATATGATGCAGTGGTCTCTCCAGTATTCAGGAAAGGGATGGAGGCAATCAGTGGAGCTGGTTCCACTTATAGGAAGGGATGGTACCTAAGATTTGCAGGGTACAAATTAAGTACTTCGAAAATGTCTTGTAAATGACGATGAACCTAATTACTCTGGTAGTTCAAGACGATGGCATGACTTGCGATTTTGGATGGTGGCCTAAATAGATGGCAGATATTAGCATAGCATGCCTTATTACCGCATGGCTTATCAGAAAATGAGATTCTGAATAAAAACATTTGTCCAACCTAACAATTTTTTTTTGCTGTTTTGTTATTCATGCTTTCATGCATATAGTGAAATAAAAAATCCCCACCCAAGTTATTAATTTCCAGTAGGAAACACATACCAGTTTTGATGCAGTGACGTACATACACAAAGGAAAGGAATCGCAGTTACCGCAGGTGTTACGATTGTTTGGTATGGATGCCCATTATCAACAAAATGTTAATAAATGTTACCTTATTATTGAGCATGAACATCAAAGTCCTGGTGTGAATATCACCAGAATTTGTCTTTTTAACATCCTGCTATCATGGTTACAGGTACCTAAAACCAATAACTTAAAAATATTTGTTAAAATAATTTGAACACAAATCCTGGAATGCAAGATATTTTAAACTGGAACAAACCATAAACTTTAATATACAGAACAGTAACACTTTAGAAATTAGCTGAGTATATTCTGCATGCAGAGAAGGCACAGAAACGTGTTGTCTGTCCTTACAACCTTGGTATCACTGGAGAATATTATAAGATGTTTCTAGTGATCACCTTTATGATATCGTACCCACTTGACACTCACAAGATTTACACATTCTTTGTGTGCTGGTAGAGAAAACTGTTTACAAATTACACAGCATTTCAATTCCTCTAAATCAGACCCTTCACTTTCCTCATGGGAAATTGAATTGTTTTCAATGAGGTGGATGGTCCAGGCTGGGGTGATGAAGGTAAGTTTGTGTGTTCTTTCCAATTATCAGCTTTTCAGTGCTTTGTTTATTTTTAGTTTATTTTTTATTTATTTTTTTAAATATTATTATCAGTACCTCTTATTATTTATATTTGTGTTCAGTTTATAATTTTAAAATAAATAATATGTTTAAAGTAACAAATATGTTGATGCTCGCATTCATTTTCTAAGTGATTCAGTCAACCAACAATGTGTTACATTACAGATTTATGTTAATATTATGTGGCCTTTGTGTGCCTCCATACAAGCCGTAACATGTCATTACAAAAATTGTTGGCTGATCAGCTGACAAATCCAAATAGCAGACGACAGGTCTGAGACAGTGAAAAGTCGGAGAGTGAATTGGACGGAAATAATAAACACTTTTGGCAAGAGCAGACCAGTCAACCCTCCCGGATTCCGCGGGAGTCTCCCGGTATTTGATCAAATCTCCTTTCACCTGTGTGGGAGACAGTTTCTCCTGTTAAATAACTATGCCTTGTTTTCTCATTCGGAAAATGTCGACTACTTTCGGTTTCTGAGAATGTAACAGGCCGAATTGTCCCGACTGTTTAACCTTTGCCGAAGTGAGAATTGTGGGATAGCCTATTTATATTGTTAAAAAAGCACATGGAGTTTATAAAATGACGTGTTATTATAATGTTTGTTGTCATCGTAATGGCTACGAAGCGTGTTGCCGCTAATTCAACAGGCTGTGTATTGACATTCAGTGTTGCCATATAATAAAAAAAGCCTATCCAATTTAGTTCTAATAACACCTCTGAATTGTAAAATGTCTTCCCACTGGATTACATAATGCAACTATGACGAATCTGAACTGCCAGA
The DNA here is from genome assembly GCF_016097555.1 of Gigantopelta aegis. Classification (NCBI taxonomy): domain Eukaryota; kingdom Metazoa; phylum Mollusca; class Gastropoda; order Neomphalida; family Peltospiridae; genus Gigantopelta; species Gigantopelta aegis. The sequence continues at coordinate 50,227,674 of NC_054700.1, forward strand.
CTCCGAGTTGACAGCGATACACACGATGCATGTTAAAATCACGTCACAGCAAGACAACGAAAAGACCAATTAGCTGTATAAACATACTTGTGTCAGTTAATTTTGTATGTTTGTGCAGTAAAATGTTGGTTATACTTCAAGAAATTATTTTTGTACAATTAAAAAATGTTGTGTTTGACATTGACATAAAGTTACTCACGGAAATGGGTATAATTCCGGTATATTTCACACGATGTCCGTAATGAGGTTTTACTTATGATTAATGAAAATACAATGTTTATTGCATCATTATAATGATTTTAAATAAGTACCACGCCACCGTTCCTCATTATAGTAAAAACTGAATATTAATTTATAAGATTTATATAAATTTGTCTTTGGTACTTAGGTACACTAACCACAAATGATAATGTAACGCAACCTGTAAGGCTCTAAGTGTAATACCGTAAATGTACTATTTAAAAAAAAAAATCTTGTTCATGTTCTTAACATTTTTGGATAATTTTTTTTTTTTTTTTTAAATATGTATTAAATCATAATAATATTTAAACTTTTTTTTTTTAATGCCAAGATCTAAGGTTAAGAAGTATATATGCCATTATAAAGTATTCATATAACTTATTGTAATAATGTTTTTTTTAAATCTTGCGATTTTGGGTTAAATTGTGTGAATTTAAAAAATCACCTCCTTTTTGACAAAATCTGCTTTTTTAACACACACCTCCTGCTTTCTCTTGACTAAAGGTTGACAGGTCTGTGCAAGGGGGGGGGGGGGGATCAATTACTATTTTAAGGTTTGTGAAAATGGCACATGATTTATATTTGTTTTTTTAACTTACATGAGACTAGGGACATTTCATACCAATTTGTTCGCATTTGTTAAAAACATACTTCCTTCTGTCTATTTGCATATGTCAACAAACGCTAGATGGCACTTCCAAATATTTATTCAAAAATAGCCAAGCCCGCAGAGTCTGCGAGCCCAACTGTACTATCGCTGCCAATGGATGCATATTGGAAATGAGTCTTAAGAGATGGCGGGCCCGCCATTGCTTATGACATGTAGCAAGACCCCTGTGATGTGGAATAGAAAAAAGTAGGTCTACATAATGTCCTTTCCGGGTGGCATGCACTTAGCAGGCCCGTAGCAACGACTTCGGGAGTGTGGAGGCACTGACGGGTTCAAACTCTATATCAGATTTTGGTTACAATGACAAACGTGCCCAAAGGTCCTACAGGCCTGCCTAGCTCATTCTTAAGCCAGTATATAATAAGAATTATAAAATAGTTTTTATCATTAACTTACTCATTGCTTACAACATTTTGCTTTAATATTATAAATTTTCCCAAATCAAACCTGTTTCTGGTCGTCCTAGAGTCTGTAGTAGTTTGGAAGTAATTTCCACCGGCCTCTGTGGTGTAGTGGTCAAGCCATTGGACATAAGGTTGGTGCATGTAGGTACTCACACAGAGCGAGCTTTAACGACTCAATGGGTAGGTGTAAGACCACTACACCCTCTTTTCTCTCACTAACCATTAACAACCAACAACTCACCCACTGTCCTGAATAGACAGTCCAGACACCTGAGGAGTGTGCCCAAGACAGCGTGATTGAACCTTAATTGGATATAAGCACGGAAATATGTTGAAATGAAATGAAAGTAATTTTATGACGAATGAAAAAGGTACTTTAAAAGTACTGTCATCATTTTTAGCAAAACAGATCAGTTCCAGTTTTCGCAATAGTAACAGTGAGGGGCAGGATGTAGCCGAGTGGTACAGCGCTCGCTCGATGCGCAGTCAGTCTGGCATCGATCACCGTCGATGGGCCCATTGGGATATTTCTCGTTCCAGCCAGTGCACCACGACTGGTATATCAAAGGCCATGGTATGTACTACTCTGTCTGTAGGATGGTGCATATAAGAGATCCCTTGCTGCTAATTGAAAAGAGTATCCCATGAAGTGGCGACTGCAGGTTTCCTCTCTCAATATCTGTGTGGTCCTTAACCATATGTCTGATGCCATATAACCGTAAATAAAATGTGTTGAATGTGTCATTAAATAAAACATTCTTTCTTTCTTTGGTAACAGTGAGCACGCTGCACACACTGCAATATATACCAACCTTGACTCTAGTAGCCAGAGTACTCTGACTGTAAGGGGGCGAGACATAGCTCAATGGTACAGCACTCGCCTGATGAGCACGCTGCACACACTGCAATATATACCAACCGTGACTCTAGTAGCCAGAGTACTCTGACTGTAAGGGGGCGAGACATAGCTCATTGGTACAGCACTCACCCGATGAGCACGCTGCACACACTGCAATATATACCAACCTTGACTCTAGTAGCCAGAGTACTCTGACTGTAAGGGGGCGAGACATAGCTCAATGGTACAGCACTCGCCTGATGAGCACGCTGCACACACTGCAATATATACCAACCTTGACTCTAGTAGCCAGAGTACTCTGACTGTAAGGGGGCGAGACATAGCTCAATGTTACAGCACTCACCTGATGAGCACGCTGCACACACTGCAATATATACCAACCGTGACTCTAGTAGCCAGAGTACTCTGACTGTAAGGGGGCGAGACATAGCTCAGTGGTACAGCACTCGCCTGATGAGCACGCTGCACACACTGCAATATATACCAACCTTGACTCTAGTAGCCAGAGTACTCTGACTGTAAGGGGGCGAGACATAGCTCAATGGTACAGCACTCACCTGATGAGCACGCTGCACGCACTGCAATATATACCAACCTTGACTCTAGTAGCCAGAGTACTCTGACTGTAAGGGGGCGAGACATACCTCAGTGGTACAGCACTCACCTAATGAGCACGCTGCACACACTGCAATATATACCAACCGTGACTCTAATAGCCAGAGTACTCTGACTGTAAGGGGGCGAGACATAGCTCAGTGGTACAGCACTCACCTGATGAGCACGCTGCACACACTGCAATATATACCAACCGTGACTCTAGTAGCCAGAGTACTCTGACTGTAAGGGGGCGAGACATAGCTCAATGGTACAGCACTCGTCTGATGAGCACGCTGCACACACTGCAATATATACCAACCTTGACTCTAGTAGCCAGAGTACTCTGACTGTAAGGGGGCGAGACATAGCTCAATGGTACAGCACTCACCTGATGAGCACGCTGCACACACTGCAATATATACCAACCTTGACTCTAGTAGCCAGAGTACTCTGACTGTAAGGGGGCGAGACATAGCTCAATGGTACAGCACTCACCTGATGAGCACGCTGCACACACTGCAATATATACCAACCGTGACTCTAGTAGCCAGAGTACTCTGACTGTAAGGGGGCGAGACATAGCTCAATGGTACAGCACTCACCTGATGAGCACGCTGCACACACTGCAATATATACCAACCGTGACTCTAGTAGCCAGAGTACTCTGACTGTAAGGGGGCGAGACATAGCTCAGTGGTACAGCACTCACCTGATGAGCACGCTGCACACACTGCAATATATACCAACCTTGACTCTAGTAGCCAGAGTACTCTGACTGTAAGGGGGCGAGACATAGCTCAATGGTACAGCACTCACCTGATGAGCACGCTGCACACACTGCAATATATACCAACCGTGACTCTAGTAGCCAGAGTACTCTGACTGTAAGGGGGCGAGACATAGCTCAGTGGTACAGCACTCACCTGATGAGCACGCTGCACACACTGCAATATATACCAACCTTGACTCTAGTAGCCAGAGTACTCTGACTGTAAGGGGGCGAGACATAGCTCAATGGTACAGCACTCACCTGATGAGCACGCTGCACACACTGCAATATATACCAACCTTGACTCTAGTAGCCAGAGTACTCTGACTGTAAGGGGGCGAGACATAGCTCAATGGTACAGCACTCACCTGATGAGCACGCTGCACACACTGCAATATATACCAACCTTGACTCTAGTAGCCAGAGTACTCTGACTGTAAGGGGGCGAGACATAGCTCAGTGGTACAGCACTCACCTGATGAGCACGCTGCACACACTGCAATATATACCAACCTTGACTCTAGTAGCCAGAGTACTCTGACTGTAAGGGGGCGAGACATAGCTCAATGGTACAGCACTCACCTGATGAGCACGCTGCACACACTGCAATATATACCAACCGTGACTCTAGTAGCCAGAGTACTCTGACTGTAAGGGGGCGAGACATAGCTCAATGGTACAGCACTCACCTGATGAGCACGCTGCACACACTGCAATATATACCAACCTTGACTCTAGTAGCCAGAGTACTCTGACTGTAAGGGGGCGAGACATAGCTCAATGGTACAGCACTCACCTGATGAGCACGCTGCACACACTGCAATATATACCAACCTTGACTCTAGTAGCCAGAGTACTCTGACTGTAAGGGTAGAACTCGCCTGATGAGCACGCTGCACACACTGCGAGACATAGCTCAGGCGAGACATAGCTCAGTGGTACAGCACTCACCTGATGAGCACGCTGCACACACTGCAATATATACCAACCTTGACTCTAGTAGCCAGAGTACTCTGACTGTAAGGGGGCGAGACATAGCTCAGTGGTACAGCACTCGCCTGATGAGCACGCTGCACACACTGCAATATATACCAACCTTGACTCTAGTAGCCAGAGTACTCTGACTGTAAGGGGGCGAGACATAGCTCAATGGTACAGCACTCGCCTGATGAGCACGCTGCACACACTGCAATATATACCAACCTTGACTCTAGTAGCCAGAGTACTCTGACTGTAAGGGGGCGAGACATAGCTCAATGGTACAGCACTCACCTGATGAGCACGCTGCACACACTGCAATATATACCAACCGTGACTCTAGTAGCCAGAGTACTCTGACTGTAAGGGGGCGAGACATAGCTCAGTGGTACAGCACTCACCTGATGAGCACGCTGCACACACTGCAATATATACCAACCTTGACTCTAGTAGCCAGAGTACTCTGACTGTAAGGGGGCGAGACATAGCTCAATGGTACAGCACTCGCCTGATGAGCACGCTGCACACACTGCAATATATACCAACCTTGACTCTAGTAGCCAGAGTACTCTGACTGTAAGGGGGCGAGACATAGCTCAGTGGTACAGCACTCGCCTGATGAGCACGCTGCACACACTGCAATATATACCAACCTTGACTCTAGTAGCCAGAGTACTCTGACTGTAAGGGGGCGAGACATAGCTCAGTGGTACAGCACTCGCCTGATGAGCACGCTGCACACACTGCAATATATACCAACCTTGACTCTAGTAGCCAGAGTACTCTGACTGTAAGGGGGCGAGACATAGCTCAGTGGTACAGCACTCGCCTGATGAGCACGCTGCACACACTGCAATATATACCAACCTTGACTCTAGTAGCCAGAGTACTCTGACTGTAAGGGGGCGAGACATAGCTCAATGGTACAGCACTCGCCTGATGAGCACGCTGCACACACTGCAATATATACCAACCTTGACTCTAGTAGCCAGAGTACTCTGACTGTAAGGGGGTGAGACATAGCTCAGTGGTACAGCACTCGCCTGATGAGCACGCTGCACACACTGCAATATATACCAACCGTGACTCTAGTAGCCAGAGTACTCTGACTGTAAGGGGGCGAGACATAGCTCAATGGTACAGCACTCGCCTGATGAGCACGCTGCACACACTGCAATATATACCAACCTTGACTCTAGTAGCCAGAGTACTCTGACTGTAAGGGGGCGAGACATAGCTCAGTGGTACAGCACTCACCTGATGAGCACGCTGCACACACTGCAATATATACCAACCTTGACTCTAGTAGCCAGAGTACTCTGACTGTAAGGGGGCGAGACATAGCTCAGTGGTACAGCACTCGCCTGATGAGCACGCTGCACACACTGCAATATATACCAACCTTGACTCTAGTAGCCAGAGTACTCTGACTGTAAGGGGGCGAGACATAGCTCAGTGGTACAGCACTCGCCTGATGAGCACGCTGCACACACTGCAATATATACCAACCTTGACTCTAGTAGCCAGAGTACTCTGACTGTAAGGGGGCGAGACATAGCTCAATGGTACAGCACTCGTCTGATGAGCACGCTGCACACACTGCAATATATACCAACCTTGACTCTAGTAGCCAGAGTACTCTGACTGTAAGGGGGCGAGACATAGCTCAGTGGTACAGCACTCACCTGGTGAGCACGCTGCACACACTGCAATATATACCAACCTTGACTCTAGTAGCCAGAGTACTCTGACTGTAAGGGGGCGAGACATAGCTCAGTGGTACAGCACTCACCTGATGAGCACGCTGCACACACTGCAATATATACCAACCTTGACTCTAGTAGCCAGAGTACTCTGACTGTAAGGGGGCGAGACATAGCTCAGTGGTACAGCACTCACCTGATGAGCACGCTGCACACACTGCAATATATACCAACCTTGACTCTAGTAGCCAGAGTACTCTGACTGTAAGGGGGCGAGACATAGCTCAGTGGTACAGCACTCACCTGATGAGCACGCTGCACACACTGCAATATATACCAACCGTGACTCTAGTAGCCAGAGTACTCTGACTGTAAGGGGGCGAGACATAGCTCAATGGTACAGCACTCGCCTGATGAGCAATTGATCTAGGATCGATTCACATCGGTGGGTCCATTGTGCTATTTCTTGTTCCAGCCAGTGTTCCACAACTGGTGTAACAAAGGCTGTGGTATGTATTATCCTGTCTGTGGGATGGTGCATATAAAAGATCCCTTGCTGCTAATTGAAAAGAGTACCCTATGAAGTGGCAACAGCAGGTTTCCTCCCTAAATATCTTTGTGGTCCCTCAATCATATGTCCGACTCCATATAACCGTAAATAAAATGTGTTGAGTGTTTTGTTAAATATAATATTTTCCTTCCTGACTGTAAGAGAGCTAGACGGACATTTGGAAGTTTATATGACACTCTCATTAATTAGAGCATCATAACCTACCAAATGCAGGGGCGTGGGCAGGAAATTTTGCAGGGGGGGGTCGAGATGTCTGGCGAAGCCCGACACCGCGAGCACCGCAGGCGCGAAGCCTGTGGTGGGGGGTCTGGGGGGATATGAAATTTGTTTTCACCCTGAGCAGGGGGGGTTTCGACCCCCAAAACCCTCCCCCTGCGCACGCGCCTGAAATGTCCATCTACAGTCAGAAAAAGAAAGAAATGTTTTATTTAACGACGCACTCAACACATTTTATTTACGGTTATATGGCGTCAGACATATGGTTAAGGACCACACAGATATTGAGAGAGGAAACCTGCTATCGCCACTTCATGGGTTACTCTTTTCGATTAGCAGCAAAGGATCTTTTATATGCACCATCCCACAGACAGGGTAGTACATACCATGGCCTTTGATATACCAGTCGTAGTGCACTGGCTGGAAGAAGAAATAGCCCAATGGGCCCATCGACAGGGATCGATCCCACACTGATTGCGCATCGAGCAAGCGTTGAACCACTGGGCTACATCCCGGTCCCATCTACAGTCAGAAAAAAGAAAGGAATGTTTTATTTAACGACGCACTCAACACATTTTATTTATGGTTATATGGCGTCAGACATATGGTTAAGGACCACACAGATTTTGAGAGGAAACTACATGGGCTACTCTTCCCGATTAGCAGCAAGGGATCTTTTATTTGCGCTTCCCACAGGCAGGATAGCACAAACCATAGCCTTTGTTGAACCGGTTATGGATCACTGATCGGTGCAAGTGGTTTACACCTACCCATTGAGCTTTGCGGAGCACTCACTCAGGGTTTGGAGTCGGTATCTGGATTAAAAATCCCATGCCTCGACTGGGATCCGAACCCAGTACCTACCAGCCTGTAGACCGATGGCCTAACCACAACGCCAACGAGGCCGGTCATCTACAGTCAGAGTCCTCGGGCTAGAGCTCTAGCAGAAGACCAGCAGGCTCATATCCAGATGTTAATCAGAGTCCTCGGGCTAGAGCTCTAGCAGAACACCAGCAGGCTCATATCCAGATGTTAATCAGAGTCCTCGGGCTAGAGCTCTAGCAGAACACCAGCAGGCTCATATCCAGATGTTAATCAGAGTCCTCGGGCTAGAGCTCTAGCAGAACACCAGCAGGCTCGTATCCAGATGTTAATGGAGTTTTGTATATAAAGTTAAACTTAACGACACCACCAGGCAACATTGGTCTATTAATCATCGGCTATTGGATGTCAAACATTTGGTAATTTTGACATTTAGTCTTAAGAGAGGACACCTACTACATTAATTTGTTCCATTAGTAGCAAGGGATCTTTTATATGCACCATCCCACAGACAGGATAGCACATACCATGGCCTTTGATATACCAGTTGTGGTGCACTGGCTAGAACGGGGATCGATCCTATACACCAACCGCACATTAGGCTCCCCAAGATTTATATATACTGAAGGCCAAAAGAAACTTTACCATTTTCAATTTGGAATTTAAGAAAAAATAATTGTTTTTAAAAAGTAACTCAATCCAAAACACATAGCCCAAACACAACAATAATGTATGCAGAAAATTATACCCGCCCACTGCACGTTTTGGGTGGAACACACAGAAAAGTGAAAAACTCGTGCACTATGAACAACAGCAATTGCACGTGCAATAAGGGTATAAAAACGGTTTAGACGGCATGTCAGACATCCACACAGATAACAAAACACCATAGGCATGCCACGACTGACACCAGAACAACGCGAGAGAGCCCTGGGTATGCTACAGATGGGAGCCACTCATGCCCACATCGCCAGAACCTTCGGTTGTTCCCGTGTTACTGTTACAAACTTGATGCAACGCTACAGGCAAACAGGGCAGACATCAGACAGGCCAAGAACAGGCAGACCCAGGGTGACTTCGCCCCGTGATGACCGGTACTTGCGTACCTTGCATCTACGAAATCGCTTCCTGACAGTGACGTCATTAGCAATCAATGCCTTAGGTCACAGGGTTAGTAGACAGACAGTGGCCAGGCGACTCAGGACTCGTGGAATAAGGGCTTACAGACCATATAGAGGACACTTACTGACACCACAACATCGTCGTTTGAGATTGACATGGGCTAGGACTGTACGACGTTGGCAGCGACATGACTGGCTGCGGGTTCTTTTCACTGATGAAAACTGGTTCTGTTTGTTCAGAGTTGATGGAAGACAGCGTGTGTACCACCGTAGGGGAGAATGAGTGGCGGCTTCTTGCGTTCAGGAGGTTGTGCCATATGGTGGAGGGAGTGTCATGGTGTGGGGAGGTATCTGTGCACAGGAAAGGACACCATTGGTCATCATTCACGGAAACTTGACAGCTCAACGTTACAGGGATGACATTCTTCGTCCAACTACAATACCATTTCTCCAACGGCAGCCACGTGGTGTCATTTTTCAGCAAGACAACGCCAGACCTCATACAGCCAGAATCGTACAGAACTTCCTTAGAGCCAACAACGTGAACGTATTGCCGTGGCCTGCATGCTCCCCAGACATGTCCCCCATAGAACACCTCTGGGATGTTTTGGATCGCCGTGTTCGACAACGACCACACCTTCCAGCCAACCAACAGGAACTGATCCAGGCCCTTCAAGAAGAATGGCAACGCGTCCCACATGACCTCATCAGACGACTGATTTTTTCTATGCGTCGGAGAATTATTGCTTGTATTGGGACAAGGGGTGGTCACACACGCTATTAATGTGACTTGTTATTGGACTTGAGTGATTGTCTGTATGCTTTGTATGTCGTCCATGAAGTTGAAAGCTCGATTTGTGTACACCACCTCGCTTTGGGAAAATGTGACGTCATTATCTGATGCTGAATGACACTCATTTTTAGTTATGTTAATGTTGACATATTGATCTAGTCAATATATTTTACCTCATGTGACTATCTTTTGTTGTTTTTACACCAGAGTGATTTAAAACTATGGTAAAGTTTCTTTTGGCCTTCAGTATATAATGTGGTGGTATATTAATTTGTTTTTTAAAGTATTCATGGTTATATACATCTTTTAAACCACATGTACTTATAAAATTTGTAAGTTATGGGCCATTTACTGACCTTTAACAAGCATCTGTTTGTGCCGAGCTGAATATCCAAAGGTTACTGGAATCTGCTTGTTTTGGACAATCTCACATCTGCTGAACCGCGTGTTATCATCATTCTCACTTCTTGTCTGCTCCAGTTGACCATAATCACTTCGGTCCTCACTCTTAGCTGTGGAAGAATTATTATTTAATGTCAGTAACACAGAGCAAATGTCTCTTTTGGTAGTAACTGCATGGCCACTATCCGAGTAAAATCTGTCTATTGGAAAATCTATCATTTTAACTCCCCTTCCTTCCCCACATTAAATTTAATATCGGTAACATACATAGAGCAAGTAGGCTGTCGAAGTAAGCACATTGACACTATCAGAGTAACAGCTATCTGCTGGAAAAACTTGTTTACCCCTCCCCCCCCCCCCCCCTCCTTTAAATTTAATATCGGTAACATATAGAGCAAGTAGGCTGTCGAAGTAAGCACAATGACACTCAGAGTAACAGCTATCTGTTGGAAAATCTATAATTTTACCCCCCCCCCCCCCCCCCCCATTAAATATAATATCGGTAACATATATAGAGCAAGTAGGCTGTCACATTGACACTATCAGAGTAACAGCTATCTTTTGAAAAATCTATCATTTTACCCCTCCACCCCCAGCCCCATTAAATTTAATATCTGTAAAATAGAGCAAGTAGATTGTTGAAGAAAGCACATTGACACTATTAGAGTAACAGCTATCTGTTGAAAATTTATCATTTTACCCCTCTCCCCCCCTCCCCCCATTAAATTTAATATCGGTAACATATAGAGCAAGTAGGCTGTCGAAGTAAGCACATTGACACTATCAGAGTAACAGATATCTGCTAGAAAATCTATCATTTTATCCCCCCTCCCCATTAAATTTAATATCTATAAAATAGAGCAAGTAGGCTGTTGAAGTAAGCACATTGACACTATTAGAGTAACAGCTATCTGCTGGAAAATCAGTTATTCCATCTTTTCTACCACTGAATTTATGACATCATTCTATGATTTGCAGTTTTGTAATCCAATATTTTAATTTTTTTCTCTTATCTACTTTTTTCAGATTATAATTCCAAGCAAAATAGTCTTTAAAATGGTAAAAACAAAGTTTCAAAAAAAAAGGTTTAATTTTGCGATTTAGAGGCCAAGAATTCATTTTTAAAACAAAAATAAAATTTCAGGGACATGCCTTCGAACCCCTTTGACATCTCAGATATCATGTTTAGCAAATCAAAAGTTTTTTGGTCATTCTGTTTTGGGGTTTGGGTTTTGGGGGTTTTTTGGGGTGGGTTTTTTTTTGTAGTAGCTCCAAAGTAATTTTATGTGGTCGTAGCCAGATGCTAATCTGACATTTATATACAGTGTGCTAATGTATTAGGTTTAAAGTTGAAATTGGTGGCTTAGTTAGTAAGTTAAAGCCATTAGCTTTATGGCTGGTAGGTACTGGGTTCGCCTCCCTGTTCCGACTCCCACCCAGAGCAAGTTGAATGACTCAATGGGTAGATGTAAGGCCACTATATATACACCAACTTCTTTTTCACTAACCATTAACAATAAATTTTTATTAACCCACTATCCTGGACAGACAACCAAGATAGGTGAGGTGTGTCCAGTATAGTATGCTTGAATCTTAACTGGACACCGGCACGAAGATAAATTGGAATGATATCAGATCTTTTAAAAAAAAAATTTAAGTAAACATGATTATATATACATGTTTTTAATTAATTATATGTACTTGTCAGATTTTCAATTTGTTGTTCATTTACTGACCTTTAACAAGCATCTGTTTGTGTCGAGCTGAATATCCAAAGGTTACTGGAATCTGCTTGTTTTGGCCAATCTCACGTCTGCTGAACCACGAGTCATCATCATTCTCACTTCTCGTCTGCTCCATTTGACCATAATCACTTCGGTCCTCACTCTTAACTGTGGAAGATTTTATTTTTAATAGAAGGAAGGAAGGAAATTTAACGATGCACTCAACACATTTTATTTATGGTTATATGGCGTCGGACATATGGTCAAGGACTACAAAGATATTGAGAGAAGAAACCCGCTGTTGCCACTTCATGGGCTACTCTTTTCGATTAGCAGCAAGGGATATTTTATATGTACCATCCCACAGACAGAATAGTACATACCACGGTCTTTGTTACATCAGTTGTAGAGCACTGGCTGGAACGAGAAATAGCCCAATGGGCCCACCGACGGGAACCGATTCAAGATCAATTGTGTATCAGGCAAGCATTAAACCACTGAGCCCCTTATTTTTAATAAGAGTTATTAACACCAAAAACAAATAATATGGTAATGTCGGGATTGTGGGCCCTGATATCACTACCTTACAGTTGTGCTCTAAGCTAATTATAAACATAAGATAAACAAATAATATGGTAATGTCGGGATTGTGGGCCCTGATATCACTACCTTACAGTTGTGCTCTAAGCTAATTATAAACATAAGATGAATACATATGGTACATTTCAACACTATAATTAAATACATTAAAAAAAAGCATTATGTAATATATGGAGTTAACAGTGAAGTTAGAAGTAAAGAGAGACATGTGGAAGATTTAATATTGGTAACATATCTAGCAAATCATATAATGATGTAATAAATTTAGTAGGAAAAAGATGAAATGATTGATTTTCCAACAGTAAAAGTTTGTTTTGTTTAATGACACCACTAGAGCACATTGATTTATTAATCATCGGCTATTGGATGCCAATGAATGAATTAATGAATGAATGTTTAACGACACCCCAGCACGAAAAATACATTGGCTATTGGGTGTCAAACTATGGTAAATGTAAACACAATGTGATGATCAACATCAATATAAAAATTTGATATACCAGTTGTGGTGCACTGGCTGGAATGAGAAATCGCTCAATGGGCCCACCGATGGGGGGTCGATCCCAAACCGACCGTGCATCAAGCGAGCACTTTACCACTGGGCATATATTGCTTTAGCAGTACTCTGAATTTAGGACATGTATTGCTTTACCAGTATACTCTCAGAATGCTTTTATTAATTTGCCTTGAAACTGGTTAGGCAGTGCATCATCCCGGGAGTTTGGGGCTTTTGACACCTATGAGTCATTGACTCAATTACCCCTTCGATGGGGAAGTGACTCAAATCTTCCCTGCCTCTGGCTACATTATTAAACATGTCTAAATGGTACAAGATGGAAACTGGTCTTTGAAATTAAGATATAAATATGGACACAGAGATGGACGATATTACCTTCAACGATCGTGGTTGCAGCAGTTAACAGACAAGCCTGTTCATCAGTAGTTTTCTTGCCTTCTTCCAATTCATTTTCAAATACTTTAATAGCGGCTTCTTTTTCCTTCAGCAAGATATTCGTCTGTGTTAAGTCGTGCTTTGCTGCTTGTAAATCTTGATTAAGAGTTTCTTTTTCTGCCTTCAACTGCTCATAGCTTTGCCTTTGCTCGGCTAAAACTTTCTCTTGTTCTCCATATTGGGTTTGTAGCTGTTTTAGACTATGTTCTATTGTAGTTAAATGTTCAATAAGATTCTCTTTTTCTGCCATCAACTCCCCATAGCTTTTCTTTTCTTTGGCCAGATCAATATTAAATTTCTCATTTTCTTTCTGTAACTGCTCATTTTCCTCCTTTCCTTCTGTAAAGTCTTTCTTCAAATGTTCGTGTTCCTTGTGTAACTGTTCTAGCTTACTCTGTACTTCATTTAACCTTTGGTTAAGAATATCCTTTTCTTCCCGCAACAGGTTACTTTGTTTCCTGTCTTCAGCAAACATATCCTTTAAACTGTTATTTTCTTTTTGTGCCTGTTTTAAGTTCTTTTGTGATTCTTTTAAATTTTGAATGAGATTGTCTCTGTCTGTCAGAAACCGCTTGTTTGTCTCTTCTTGATCAGCTAAACTTTTTCTAAGTTCCTCATTTTCATTTTGCATTTGCTTTAATCTTAATGTTAAGTGGTGTTGATCCTCATTTAAATGTAAATAAACGTCTGCTGTTCTTGGCTTTGGAACAAGTATTTCGCTTTGCACTAAGGTGTTTGCTACATCTCTGCTGCCAACAGAAGTCACATTTTGTCCCATTCCTTCACCTGAAGACGTTTTTTGTTGTGTACTCTCACCTGGAGTGATGTCTTGTCCCCTGATATCACCTGGAGTGGTTTTTTGTCCCCTGATATCACCTGGAGTGATGTCTTGTCCCCTGGTGTCACCTGGAGTGGAGTCTTGTCCCCTGGTGTCACCCGGAGTGGAGTCTTGTCCCCTGGTTTCACCCGGAGTGGAGTCTTGTCCCCTGGTGTCACCCGGAGTGATGTCTTGTCCCCTGGTGTCACCCGGAGTGATGTCTTGTCCCCTGGTGTCACCTGGAGTGGAGTCTTGTCCCCTGGTGTCACCCGAAATGGAGTCTTGTCCACTGGTGTCACCCGGAGTGGAGTCTTGTCCCCTGGTGTCACCTGGAGTGATGATATCAGCTAAAATGGTTCTTTGTCCCGTTCCTACAAGGTTTCCTCTTTCTCCTTTGTCACTCGCAGTGGTATGCTGTCCCATACCATCACACACAAGGTCTCGTGCTTCATTTTCATTCCCATTGGGATCTTGTTCCATACCATCACCCGCAGTGACCTCTTGTTCTACACTGTCCCTCCCATTGGGATCTTGTTCCATACCATTACCCGCAGTGACCTCTTGTTCTACACTGTCCCTCTCATCGGGGTCTTGTTCCATAGCATCGCCCACAGTGGCCTCTTGTTCTACACTGTCACTTCCATTGGGGTTTTGTTCCGTACCATCACGCACAGTGGCCTCTTGTTCTACACTGTCACTTCCATTGGGGTCTTGTTCCATACCATCGCCCACAGTGACCTCTTGTTCTACCCTGTCCCTCCCATTGGTGTCTTGTTCTGTACCATCATGCGCATTGGCCTCTTTTTCTTCACTGTCACTCCCGTTGAGGTCTTGTTCCGTACCATCACGCGCAATGGCCTCTTGTTCTTCACTGTCACTCCCAGTATTTTCTTGCACCTTGCTTTCAGTTGCCACATTTTCTTGCCAGCTGCCATCATCTTCAAAAGTTTCCTGTCCCCTACTTTCACTTATAGGGGTTTCTTGTTCCATGTTGTGATCTTTTGTTGTTTCTGGTCTTGTAATGTCGTGTGCAGTGTTTTCCTGGTCCATACTGTCACCTGCAGTGGAATTAACAGGCTCTTGTCCCCTACTTTCGCTTGTAGGGATTTCTTGTTCCATGTTCTGACCTTTTGTTGTTTCTGGTCCTATAATGTCATGTGCACCGTTTTTCGGTTCCAGATTGTCACTTGCTTTGGATTCTATTCCCACACTACAACCTGCAACATAAACACGAGTAAAGGTTGGTTTCGTTTAACAGCACATTGATTAATTACCACCGGCTGATTGAAGTTAAACGTATGATAATTCTGATACACTAGCTATAGTCCGTGCCACAGGGAACACCTCTTTTTCATACTATTCAATTTACTACAAGTTGTTTATTTCTCAGATGGTTGTTTTGTAACTTGCACACAAAAATAGTACTTTTGGTTACTTCCAAAACATGTTTACCTTTTTTCTTATGTGAAACCAAACTGAAATTATTTGCAAAAAAAAACAAAATTTGTACGATGTTTCTGGGTTGATGTTTGTAGTATTTTAACGAAACGTTGAGAAAATTTTGTGGTTGAGACAGAGACGTGTTTATGCATCTATAAACTCAGATATTAACAAATATTGTGTTTAAAATCTTTTCCAGGTGATGTTTACAGTAGTTTAATGAAACCTTGAGAAATTTCAGTAGTTGAGACAGAGACGTTTTTATTCATCTATAAACCCAGATATTAACAAATATGTTGTTTAAAACCTGCATCCAAATGTATCTTATTCTGGAGTGAGTATTATGTAAACTATTACAATTATTTATAACAACTTCCTTCATGGGGTAGACATTTATGTTATCCTCCCATGGCCACCAGGGGTCCTGCATGTTGACTGTTTATATTGTGATGGTATCTATGTGTCCAGTTAAAGTTTACTTAACCATCAATTAAATATTTTTTATCTAATCATTTGTATAAACGATTTTTACCTTTTTTACCCTTCTTTTCACCTTTTTTTTATATTTTTTTATTAACATGACCTTACCCCTCTCATTCTGAGTACAGTTTCTGGCCCTGGTCAGAAATCGTGCTCGCAATGAGCATCCTTGAACATTAAATTGATATAAGTACGTTAATCCCCGACATCTGACCTAACAGTCATTTGTGGGCATACATACATATGTGTCCAGATCCATGATACATATTTGGTGTGCATGTTACATATGAGTGGGAATACAAATCCTCCTCACCACTATATTCCCCCTGTACTACCACCACCACCACCCTACCCACCACCATTCCACCCACCCCCCCCGCTAGAATGTTTGACCCCCCGCTAGAAAGTTTGCCTTCATGGATCTGAACTATTCAAAATTACAGTTAAAATATAAATAGCATTATAACAATGAGAACTATTTTCTGCATTTGAATGCAGATATTCGTAAGTTATTAAGGATGTCAAACAAGGAAAGGAGGACATTTGTAAATCCTCCCTGACCACCAGGAGGCGTTGCTGACTTGGATCCATATCTCAAAATGTTTGTAATGGGCCAAGGTATATATGTGCCAAGTTAAAACCAAGTGCACAATTGTTTTCTTAGCCACCCCTACCCCCTCCCTCCCCCTACTTTCCACTATATATATATATATATATATATATATATATATATATATATACATGTATATGATTCTGACATCAAATTCAGTTGACAGCAGGTATTTTTGGACTACGTTACTATATGTAACTGAAAAATTTGCTCAGCCAATTGACAAAAACACAAGCACTAACACATACAACACACTCACATATATCGACAGATAAACACAACACACAAACAGCCACACACACACACATAAACCACAAACACACACACACACAAACACACACACACACACACACACAAACACACACACAAACACACACACACACAAACAAACACACACACACACACACACACACAAACACACACACACACACACACACACACACACACACACAAGTAAAATTCATTATGGTAACTGCGGGAAATGTCAATAATATGTTTTTGATTCAGAATAATTGCGGGTGGGATAGGGGTGTCGTGTTGGGGTTGGGTGTGGTTGCTAAAGTCCTCCAGTCTCCCTACTCCGCTGTGTCTGTTAAATTTACCATACTTTTAAAGCTCATAACCATGTTTTTAAGAAGGGGTGCTTTTCTGTGCAATTGGTTGGGTTTTTCAAATAAACCATATAATATATATGTATAATATATATGTGGTGGCTTAAGTCTGTGGATGTAGGATGGAAACATAAATAGTTTCAAATACACTGGTATCTGCTTGTTTATAATAGGACTAACTATCCTACTGTCAGTGTCTTTATGGAAATCGTTTATCAATTCTTGCATGTCTGTCGGTTCTCGCAGCGACGAGGAGCACGTGCAGATGTCTTTATGTTAATCAAAGCGCACGCATGATTTATCGCTTAGTGTATTTCTAGCATAACAAGACCTGTAAATAATATCAACTTTGTGATATTAATATAGTCTTAGAAATTTATTTATTGTTATTATTATCATTAATTGTAACAGTACTCACTAAATATTCTTCATGGGGCTCGTACCAATCGACCAATGACCATGCGTTACTTCACTGGATTTTATATTGTACGATTTTATAAAAATTTAATACAGGATTTTTTTTTTTTTAATTTGGATCCATACCACCCACCCAGCTACGCCACTGTTATTTCTACAATTGATTTAATGCCATGGTTACTGGGGTTTGCCACGTGTTGTTCTTAATAATGTATATCTATATACACATGTATATAATATTTGAAGTGAAGACACTGTATATTATAATATTATTAATAATATATTATTCTATAGACTGGCGGAGTATTAGAAATTATTGTGGGCTAGTAAATTTTTGTTGGTTCTGGTAGTAAAATATGTTCCATTTCTGCACCCCTGAATGCTAAGATAAGACTACCAACTGTTACGACTATTTCATTGCTAATCTGAGCGCCCATTCAACTTGATTCTTGTCGTATATGACTTCTACAACAGCCGTCATATTCAAATCAAAAAATAAGTCGTGCCTGACATTTGTTGCTAGTCTAAGTGCACGAGTGTGTGCGTGCGTGCGTGTGTGTGTGCGAGTGTGTGTGTGTGTGTGTGTGTGTGTGTGGAAAGATGAGGGGGATTTGTAGATGTTTATAATGGATCACAGTATATATGTGCCTAGTTTTAATCAAAAGTGAAGAAAACAATTTGCTAGCCGCCCCGCTACACATACATGTAATTCTAACCTCTTCAGTTTGATGGCAGGTGTTTTGGGCTGTTACTAGTTGCAACATATGTGCTCAGTAAATTGATACAAACACAAACATGCAAACACACACACACACAAAACACACACACACATATATATATATATATATATATATATATATATATATATATATATATATATATATATATATACAGGGGCATAGCGTGATCTGGACCTGGGGGGGGGGGGGGTTTCGAATATGAACCAAGTGGACCTTTTTCTATTTTGTTTTTTCACCACTTGAAACTCCATATTTATAAACCTATAAACCCCCGCCCCCCCCCCCCCCCCCAGCCTACGCCCCTGTATATATATATATATATATATATATATATATATATATATATATATATATATATATATATATATATATATATATATGTGTGTGTGTATATATATATGTATATATATATAGACACATACAGACATATACACCAACGTATACTCACATACATGCATACATACATGCATACATATCGACAAACACACAGAGAGAGAGAGAGAGAGAGAGAGAGAGAGAGAGAGAGAGAGAGAGAGAGAGAGAGAGAGAGAGAGAGAGAGAGAGAGAGAGAGAGAGAGAGAGAGAGAGAGAGAGAGAGACATTATATAACAGTATTAACTGAACTACAGTACATAGCTTCTTAAGACATTCTGGCAACAGGTAAAATTCAATACGACTGGGTTTTATACCTGGAATATAAATCGAAACTAGGACTAGTTTCCTGGAAGTTGGGTGTTTGATAAGCAAATCGAGATTCGTGTAGTAACATGCTTCACACATAACTTGTACGCGTCGAGTGTGTGTGTGTGTGTGTGTGTGCGCGTGCGTACTTGCGTGCGATGTGAAATTAAATATTGGTAATGTTGTTGTTGTTGATGTACGGTGTACGGCCGTCACATCATGTTATATAAGAGTAATATTACCTGACCTGCATTACGTTTTAACCTGCCTTAAAACGATACGCGTCCCCTTTTTTCTGCTCGCAAAGCGTTATTGCCACGATTCACTAGTTAATATTGTACACAAGCAATGTCAGTCACGGTGACATATAGATATGATTACCCAAGTAGCAGCTTATCTCAGACCTGAGATGCAGGACTAACAAGAACTGTAAATAATATCAACTTTGTGATATTAGTATAGTCTTAGAAAGAAAGAATGACGCACTCAACACATTTTATTTACGGTTATATGGCGTCAGACATATGTTTAAGGCCCACACAGATTTTGAGAGGAAACCCGCTGTCACCACTTCATGAGCTATTCTTTCCGATTAGCAGCAAGGGATCTTTTATTTGCACTTCCCACAGGCAGGATAGCACAAACCATGGCCTTTGTTGAACCAGTTATGGATCACTGGTCAGTGCAAGTGGTTTACACCTACCCATTGAGCCTTGCGGAGCACTCACTCAGGGTTTGGAGTCGGTATCTGGATTAAAAATCCCATGCCTCGACTGGGATCCGAACCCAGTACCTACCAGCCTGTTGACCGATGGCCTAACCACGACGCCACCGAGGCCGGTCCTATAGTCTTAGAAACCTGCTACAAGTTTCCATTAGTAGCAAGGGATCTTTTACATGCACCATTCCACAGACAGGATAGTATATACCACGGCCATTAATACACCAGTCGTCATGCACGAGAAATAACCCAATGGGCCCACCGACGGGTTATGTCTCCATATAAAACCTGCTACGTTTCCATTAACAG
Organism: Gigantopelta aegis; assembly: GCF_016097555.1. Taxonomy (NCBI): domain Eukaryota; kingdom Metazoa; phylum Mollusca; class Gastropoda; order Neomphalida; family Peltospiridae; genus Gigantopelta; species Gigantopelta aegis. The sequence goes on from NC_054700.1 coordinate 50,247,921, forward strand.
GAAGGGATTTTTTAATGTACACTTTCTTATAGACATGACAGCACATACCACGGCCTTTGATATATCGGTCGTGTGACACTATGGGCGCTTGATCCCAGTGGCGTAGCGAGGGGGACAGGCGTCCATCCCCCCCCCCCCCAATCAAAACTTCTTTTTTTCTTAACTGAAATAAATTTTATTAAACGCACATGTGTATATATATATATATATATATATATATATATATATATATATATATATATATATATATATATATAACGACCCTGGAATAACAAAAGGACATAAAATCAGTTACATTTTCCAGGTTAAGTACAAATTACTTCAATATTATATTCCCAATGTACATTTAACACAGACATTTCAATTCAAACTTAAATCAAATATAATTATAATTCAAAGGTTAATTTAATTATTACATCATTGCTATATCAGCATGTGTTAAGCACGTTATAAAATAACTATACAAATAAACACTTGTGTGTATTCCATAGCACACGTAATCATAAACATATACACATATAAGTAAATATTTAACCTACCGACTGTGGGTCAGGTCGTTTGAATAATGATGCTGGTTGAGTTACATCATTGATAACCTGTCAACAGAATACCACTTATAAATATACACTCATAAAATATACACATAAAATATATTCATATCATATATACACTTAATAATAAAATAACTGATTTAGTTATTTACTTAATTTTATTATCATCAAACCTAATCACATATTCGTCTTAGAAGACAAATATCCCAATATAATTAGAAACATTATTAAACACTAGTTTAACCCATTCGCTATAGAATAAGTTTAATCAACTGCTGACAAAGAAACAAGAAAACAACAGAAACAAAATAAGAGACAGCTTTGTACTATTCAGAGTTAGAAAGAATAAAATATATGTAAACTGTTTTAAAATTGTAGTGTATGTGAAATGCAATTTAAAACATCCGGTTACATACATACATACATAAAAGTATACATATACATATATAGTGTGGATCCCCCCCACCTCCCATATGGATTTCACCACCACCACCACCTCACCCCCCCCCCCCCCCCCCCATATAAAATCCTGGCTACGCCAGTGTTTAATGATGCAATCGAAGCATTATTATTATTATTATTATTATTATTATTATTTTATGCTTTTATTTATTTATTTTTTATTATTATTTATTTTTTTATTATTATTATTATTATTGGAGAGGACTTAGTAAGTTGGCAAACTTGGGTACGGTTATAGAATATGTCCGCCACCTAAATACAACCATTTACTATACACTAAATAACGAATATGTAATTTTCGATAATTTTAACTACTCTGACGATTACTAAAATAAAGCCAATAACTCGAGTTAATTTCCATTTTATTTTATTTTATTTTATTTTAGGAACTTTGCGTTATTTTGTGTTTTATTTCAGGAACTGTTAGGGTTTAGTTTGTTTTAGGAACATAGGGTCGAGTGATTTTCTGTTTTACTTTATTTTAATTTAGGAACTTTATCGGTCGATTGTTACAGAGGAGTGTTGATAGCCTACAAGGCTACAGAGTGATTAGGGTTAGCAAGGGGGGGCTGGGGGGCCCCACTTTTTTTAAGAATCCCCATAAAAAAATCCCTCTTTTTACAGAAGGATTAGTGGCGGACAGATTCTATAACCGCTCCCAAACTTGTGCCCTATCCTTTTGTTGTTTATGCAACAAAATAGGTTTTCAATAAAATGCGCTTGAATATATTTAGGGGGTGGGTCCCCTGGTAATCCTGGGTCCGCCAGATTGATCGGTCTGACGTAATACACACATACTGTCATAGGCGTCGATCCGGTTTTAAAAGTGGGGGGGACTGATACATATACATATAAAAAAAAAAAATTGCAGGTGGGGGGAGGTCGAGGTGTCTGGCGAAGCCCGCCACCACGAGCGCCGCGGGCGCGAAGCCCGTGGCGGGGGGTCTGGGGGCCCTCCCCCCGAAAATTTTGGAAAATTGACCCCTTCTAGGGCTGTTCTGAGGTGTTTTCTGCTGGCTAGCCGAGCTGCTTTCTGACAAAATATTTTTCGCCTTAATTATTGTGACTAAACTGAACAAATGGTATATAGATACAATATAACTTTATTGGTCAAATTTCTTAATTCAAGTACAAATAATGAACATGAATAAAAACAATGGTGCCACTGATGGTATTCCATCAAGTCTTTAATGGTCTAAAATTTCCCCAAAACACTACGCCGTGTATCGCTCGATCCATCGACAAATTCAATTGCGATATCTCGTGCAGTGCACTCGGCAAGACGATTTCTGTGCACATGACAGACCATCACGTCTGCTGTGCTGCTGCCAAATGTAGATGATGCCTCATTCAGTGCCTCCAGCACGTGTGCGTAGTTGCTAAGGACGGCTCTAACGGCAATCCCACGTGACAGCCAGCGGGTTGGACAAAGCGGCTTCAGGCGTGAAGGGGAAGGGCTATCATCCATAACTTGCAGATCGAGATACAAATTTTTAAATTTGCCTGATGAGTTGTAGAAGCCGCCCAGTTCCTGCACCACGTTAAGAGCATCGCGAAGGAACGGTGCACTCTCGATGGCCTTCGCACAGATGAGGTGCGTGATGTGTGCACCGCAATGCGTGTAGTTTGCCAGTGGTTGTACTTTCTTGATCAGTGCTTGGCAGCCTTGGTATTTGCCCGACATATTGCTGGCTCCGTCATACGTTTGCGCTCTCAGATGCGTGATTGGGAGGTTGAGTCTGAGCAACGCGTCTTGCAGCATATTGCTGAGGCTGGCACCAGTCGTCTCAGATACGCTGTACAGACCGATAAAGTCCTCGTGAACGTCGTAAGCGTCGTCTATATATCGCACGCATATTGCCTCCTGTTCAACGCCTTGGATGTCTTGGGTTCCGTCGACAATGACTGCAAAAAGGCCCACGTTTTTGCAAATATTTCGCAGCACCATGTGTGCCATGATTTTTAACAGTTCGTTTTGCACGGCAACGCTTGTGTATGAAGTTGTGCGTGTCAACCACCTCTGTAACACGACGTCATCGTTGCTCCGCAGCTCTAACAACTTCATGAAGTTACCGTCGCTCGACTCTTTGCTGCGTATTGCCAGTCCCTGCTGCGCTAGATACTGGACGGTCGTCACAATCTTCAGCAGAGCGTTGCGCGCCTTCGTTTGTTCTTCAAGATGGTGCGTACTTAACTGTGCGTCAACGTCGTTGTTGGAAGACCGGAATTTCAGGTTGCTATGAGAAATCATATGTGCAGATGTCTTTTCGTGGATTTTGAATTTCTCAATTGCCTTCTTCCAGTTGCAAAATCCCTTGGAAACAAATGTGTCCTCTGAACACCGCGCCATGCCGGCCAAGTCCATGCATGCTGCTTTAGCACAAGTAAAGCAGAGTACTCCGCTAACGTTAGCGTCAAAGTGGAGCCATGGAAAGCTATCGAACCACGCGCGCTGAAAACATAGCGTTCGTTTAGCGAGCCGTTGCACCGGCATGCAGTTGACGTCCCGTGGCTGGTACAGCACTGGCGGTAAGATGGGCAACCGTGTCTGAGAAGTGACTCTTTTCTCTGTTTTTTCTTTAACATCTTCACCAACAACTTCGACATTTGAATCCGGTGTCGTCCCTACTCGCAACAGAGTCTGGGCATGGCGTGGTATGGCAGTGAAGAACTTTTTAATGTCCATGGTAGTTTTTCTACGGTATACTATCTTCCGTTAGCGTTTCGTCCTGGACGATGCAGTTTGCCAAATAACCTGCGTGTAATTCATCAAATTCGAATTGTTGTATCAAATAGCATGTCAAAATAACCGGATATAAGCCTATGGGTACAATGATAATTGACGAATACATTGTATGCAAAATATTCGTTATTAGATTCCTGGAGACTGGAGTAGTTGTTTTTCCGACGATATAACCACGGCCGGTCTATAACAACTAAACTAGTGACCATTCCGCCATGGAACCGTGGGCTGACGATGCCAGAACGCGGATCCATGGTGGACGTGCCTGAACCGTTTTGGATAGGGGCACGCGAAAATAGTTCCCACTCCCACTAGTGACCATCATCTACCTAGCGCGCATGCGCTATTGGTAGTTTGATCCGATGTCCTTGTTTCAAAATAAAATAAACGCATTTTAGAATAAATAAAAAATAATAATAATTAAACAATATTATTTACTTGACAAATTAACAAATATCGCTAGTAACCATTATTTATATAACTTTCGTTCCGTCTTTCCTTTACGTGTTTTATTTTATTATTAATTTCAAATGTCTTTTATTGGGTTTTTCAAATTATAAAAAAGTAGACGCCAGTACTGAACATTTCTGGTGTTACATTTTTATAGACTTTCTGCCCCAACACTTGGGTATAATTATTTCAAATTACACATCACTACCTAAGTTTATAGATTGATATTTCTATTGATGATGAAAGGAGAGAGAGAGAGAGAGAGAGAGAGAGAGAGAGAGAGAGAGAGAGAGAGAGAGAGAGAGAGAGAGAGAGAGAGAGAGAGAGAGCATATATATTATTATTCAAAATAGCATATACACTTAGTGACATAATGCTAAGAGTAAATCAGCAATACCTGTTATTTATATGAAGTTCGAAACCAATTAGTCAATTTCAGTATAAAAGAAAGAACCATTAAGTTTTAATAGTTATTTTTACTTAACCAATAACGCATATTTAGATACCGTATAACCGGAAACATTTCGAGGTTTTTCATTTTCGAGGTTTGGTAAATTTGAAATGGGCGTGTTTTTATTTTCATGTTTTAGCAAATCTGGTTTGCGAAAATTTTGTTATTGTTGTTAATTAAAAGTTTAACATCGGCTTCGAGTGCTTAAAATCGCCGGAGCATAACGTGAAACTCAATTGCAAGTGGATAAGGCGGTATCCTATTGGCGAGACAACTGATGACAAGACGTTTATTTAAAGCCAATTACGATTGGTGTGAGAAGTGTTCTAAGTCAGACAGTGTGGTGTTTGATGTTTAATCTGAGCTCGACATGTTTATTCATACTCGTATACAGTAAGCTGGCTCAGTCTACTCTCTTGTAGTTTCCTGTGGTCTGCGGTGCTCTGCACATGGCAGGAAATATCAGGAAATAAAGTATTTCGGTAAATAGTTATTTTAATAATTTTATTATATAGTGGGCACAATGAATATTTGTGATTTATTTGGGGATATCTTCAACTATTTTCAAGGTTTAAAATAAAAACTACTACAAATAGATTGTAAAATAATTAGTATATTTACTACCAGTCTAGTGTAGGAACATAAGAGCCGGCACTCCAAGGCGAAATGCCAAATGGTGATCAGTTACGCTATATATACTAGAAAATATTTGTTTCGTCTGAAAAAAGTGGGGGGGGACATTTCCTATGCTGTCCCCCCCAAGCTGAAAAGTGAGGGGGACGTGTCCCCCCTGTCCCCCACCGATTGACGCCCATGCATACTGTACATACATGTAGTCTATATCTTGTAACCCTGAGTATACGCCCAGACATGTTCTTTGCACCAGGAAGTAGATCCTAGTTTCGATTTCGATTCCAGGAAAACAATTAGTATTTGTAACGCTGCACGTAGTTTGTTGTCAGGATGTCACAGCCTACAGATGGTATGTACTTTAGCATTAACCTTTATAGTGTGTGTGTGTGTTTAACCGTATATTATGTAGTAAGTATGTTAATCATTAATCTAATAGATGTAGAAATGCTTCCGATCGTTTTCTTGTGCCCAGTCTTTCTACTCAATTGTACTGGTTGCTTTCCAACATGGCGGATAACAAACCACTTCACAGGTTCTAATAGACCAAATCAATTCTTATTGCCGATAGTGTTAACGTTTACTAATAAAAGTGATATAAGCAGCGTATCAACACACCCAGGAAGTACAACAATAAAAAGTGTGGCACCTCACATCTAATCTACTTGCAAGAAAATGTGGGGTCACATTCCATTTAAGAGATTTAATTAATGTTTTTAATAGCAACCGTCATTTTTGCTGAAAATTGCTCTTCCATTTTTGTAGGTACCCTGCATTAGTTTCAACCTCTGGTATATACTGCATGACAACTGTATAACAAATAAAAGTGTATTTATCAATGGATAATAGTATTTGCACAAATAATCAATGTCACATATTACTACCCATCACACCCACAGCTGCTTTTACTTTGTAAATATTTGACGGTGCACCTCGAACTTTGACACGGAACTCTCTTCTTTGGTACTATGCAACCTATACAGATTCATAACGATATAATTACGGAAGGAAGTAGACATTGGTGGGGGAGGGGGCTGACTGAGATCGAGGGTCCAAATGTTTTTTTGGGGGGCATGACCCCTCCCCCGTTCCGCCATGCATGATATACATGTAGATTATAGCTCGAGTCAACTCCATCCCTTCCCTTATTGATATATACATATTAATATCAAGGGAAGAGCTGGAGGTGACTCGAGCTAATAGATTAGTGCAGGACGCACATTAATACTTTTCTTAGAAAGAACCACATTTTCTTTCTGCGTCCCTTCGGACTAACTAGCCAGAGTACTTTGACTGTAAGAGAGCTAGACGGACATTTTGACAGTTATGACGTTCTAGCTTATAACAGACATTTGGACAGTTATAACACTCTTGTAACAAGAGCGTCATAAGCTCTTGTAACAAGAGCGTCATAACCGCTTGTACCAAGAGCGTCATAACTGCTTGTAACAAGAGCGTCATAACCGCTTGTAACAAGAGCATCATAACCACTTGTAACAAGAGCGTCATAACTGGCCAAATGTCTGTCTAGTTCTCTTACAGTCAGAGTACTCGGGCTATGGACTAACATATAGATCTGTGTCAAGTGACTGTGTGATGCATGTGGAAACTGGTGATCGGAATATTTTTTTTTTTAATTAAAAATTATTATTACACTGGCTTTTAACTTTTAACATCAAGGAGAGGATCCAGAATTTTATAAGGGGGTCCAGAATCGTAAAAATGACAATTGAGGGGCTATTCAACAATTCAACAATTCCCTAAAGCAAAATATGCCATTTTTGGCAAATCGTCACCCCACCCCACCCCAAAAACCCCCAACAACAACACAACAAACAAAACAAAACAAAACAAAAACAAAACAAACAAAAAACCACTTAATAGGCCTATATGTTTTAGGTTAGGAACTTAGGATTAGTTAATATGCCTTAAGTGCTATATTGAGTTAATTAAATGTTAATTCAATACCCCCAAAGGGTGGGGTGGGGGTGGTAAGTGGGAGGACAGATACAGTATTCTTCCCACATTTTTTATAATCCCCAGGCCTGCAGCTACTAATGCTGGTGTGTAAATAGATTGGGATTAGGGAGATCAAAACTTCCCTGCTCAAAGCATTTTTTATTTTTTGGTGTTCTTTAAGTAAAAGAAAAAAAACTGCTTTGAGCAGGGGAGTTTTGACCTCCCAAGTCCCCATCTGTTCACACACCAGCATTATAAGTGTCTGTATCTCAGCCAGTGCACCGTAACTGGTATACCAAAGACCGTGGTATGTGCTATCCTGTCAGTGGGATGGTGCACATAAAAGATCCATGGCTATACTAATGGAAAAAAGGTAGCAGGTTTCCTCTCTAAGACTATATGGGCTAAAACAAGTTGAATAGTCAAATGAGATAGGTTTTTGTCCCATATGTATTTTCCCCTAACCTAATCATTTATTATATATTTTAATAATGTACAGTATCACAGAAATGTGTGTGAAAATAAGGTAACACTTTAATTCACAAATACAGTTTGTTTTTTCTAAATTTAAAATGAAAAAAAAAAAGTATCCCATGTACTTTTTGGTCATTAGAGAATGTCCCAGTAATGTATTAACAATTTCAGTTCAGTTAAAGTAGGGTGGGTGTCACGGGGATTCTATAATACCCATAACTGAATGAAACACGATTATCCAAATATCTCTCCTAAATATATATCTATTAGATCTCTCTGTAACAGGCAGTTATATACCCGCGTTGGCTCGTCTCTAGGTATGATCAGAGATACGATCTTATATAAAGTATATATTATTATAGCACGTTTAGTTCACTAGAAAACACAACAAAAACACAATACTTTGGAATCTGTATTAACCTACGCTGACAAATGTACTGCTGCAGTAGTTAATTAATAACAACAATAATAACAACCCAGAACTGATCACTTAATTAGTTAATCTCTAGGTGTCTAGTTTATAAAATATGCGAATCACTTCACCGTGACACAACACCCACACGTGTGATAATTGAGAAATGTTTCCAGGGGAACTTAATTAATAAAGGAATTACAGCTCTATTCCTAACTGGTTAATTTTTAATTAACCCTAACTACTCATTCAGTAACCTTGTAACACAGAATTAATACTGGTACCTATCACAATAAAGACAATAACCTACAGTTTACCTAGGTCTTCTAGGATGACTGGCTAAGCTTTATATTACCAAATACTCGTATAAATATAGAACAGTAAAACTACGATTTACTTCGTCAGATGACCGAAGACACTGTCTAAATAATATTGGTATAATACAGTATTAAAATATTAAAAGTCACATCAATCACATCAAGGTTATACAACAGAGCAGAAATAATATATTTACCAAAGTCCAAACGGACAACGTTCCCCCGGGATACCTTCCTATGGTTCTCCTCGATATCTCTAAACCCTAGCTATTTATTCAAAACTCTCAGAGACAGCGAATATCGCCTGGGGGTACAACGCGGTACCTCACCTATCATCTGATATTCCACCTCTCCCAGAGTCGGTATATTTTTCTCTGATCGTCAGACTGGCTGTCGCCATCGTCGCCAAATCACGGTTGTAAAAACCGCACTCGCGGAGGTATTACGTAACTACATGCTACATGGCCTCCACATCTGCTGGGTGTGTATTAGACGACTGTCGCGCAAAGGTATCACGTAACAAGTTGCCCACCTGGGCTAAGTGCAATGAAACTGCACACGGCCCTCTAACACAATTAATATCGCCACAGGCTAAAACAAAATTAAGAGCATGTACTGTCACACACCCCCACCTCAAAAATGATATTTCCTCTACTCTAGGAATAGGGAAATATACTACATTAAAACAAAAGGGTGCGTTAACCGACGCATACGGGCATTTATAACACATGTAATAATAAGGTGACTACCAGTAATCACACTGAGTCTCTGAGTCCCTGGTATACAAATAAAATATATATAAACAAAACAGAAATCAAGAATGTCAACACAAAATCATAACGTTCAACTTCGGGACAGGGCATCAGCGATTACATTGGATGTGCCCTTGATATGTTCAATGGTAATTGGGAATTCTTGCAGAAGAAGACTCCATCTCAAAACTCTCTGGTTGGTGGCTTTCATTTTGTGAATGAAAGTGAGCGGATTATGATCAGTAAAGACCACCACTTGATGCACTGCCGATTTCACGTAGATCTGAAAATGCTTCAGAGCTTGTACCATGGCCAAAGCTTCCTTCTCTATAGTGGAATAGTTCACCTGGTGTTTGTCAAACTTTTTGGAGAAGAAACTTACAGGATGGTCCAGTCCATTTTCGTCTTCCTGGAACAGCACAGCTCCAGCTCCCACGTCACTGGCATCCACAGCTAGCTTGAAAGGCATTCGGTAGTCTGGCGCTGCCATCACGGGAGACGAGTAGCGCATCTGCTTGAGATGGTTTAATGACTTCTCGCATTCATCTGACCACTGGAACTTCGTTTCTTTCTTTTTCAGTGTCGCACGTTTTCCAGCTTTTCTCCGATAGGCATGCTGTCGAATCGGTGTAGCGTTGGATTCCAGGCGCACATCCTGGCTTAAGGTATTAGTAACCGTTGGAAGGTCCTGACAAATGGAAACATTGTCTTGTTTCAACGTAGTCAACTTTACTCGCTGGGGGCTCAAGTCTGCTAGAATCTGGCCGTTGGCCAACTTGACCTCTGCAGTCTTGACGTCATCACAGGAAATTGAGTGACTCTCAATTTGGACCGGTATCACTGGAACTATCGGCAGTCTGTCAAAATAACCTTTTAGCAAATTGATGTGACAATACCTACTTTTCCTAACCCTATCAGGAGTGTTTATCACATACCCTGTCTCATTAACCCGTTTGTGCACAACATAGGGCCCGAAATACCTGTTCTGCACAGAACCCCGTTTAATGGGAAGGTACAGCAGCACTTTATGCCCTGGTTTAAATTCCCGACTCCTAGTCTTCCTATCAAATACTGATTTTATTTTGCTCTGAGCATGGCTCAGTTGCTTCCTATCCTTCCTATCTCTAACTCTCTTATTCATTAATACTCCCTTGTCCATATCATAACCTGACATCTGATCCTCCTTCTCACCCTCCGTTAACAATGTAGTGTGAGCTGCCAACAATTTTGGATCAGCCCCCTGCTCTAGAATTAACTCTTGTCTATTACAAGGTAAATCCCCTCTATCAAACACAACTGGTTCAATTCCCCTCTGCGGGAAATCAACAGGTTCCACCACATTTAATTCGTCAGTTGACTTATCTACCAATTTACTGATAACCTCATCCACTCCAATTTCATGGCTCACACACGTATCAGACAAATCACAAATATCCTCTGGGTATCGTGTTACCCTACTGGCCAAAGCCCTAGTCTTTACACACGCAGGATATCTTATCTCATTAACCTCACTCTCTTCTATTGGTAAAGGGCTGTCTTTAATTAAAAATTGGTCACATTTCGGCTGACAACACTGACTAGTCAAATCATTACCCAACAAAACTCCTGTTTTCAACAGGCAAATCCTTTACAACACCCATAACGACTGGTCCCGTCACAAACTTCGAACACAAGAAAACCTTGTGTAACCGGACAACCATTTTTTCTCCAGTAACTGAGGTTAAAGCCAAACTATGTCCTGTATCTGAATTTTCAATACCAGCTAAACACTTTGACGTTATAAGCGACAGATTACAGCCTGTGTCTCGATAGATTGATATTGCTGTAGGACTCAATTCTTGTTTCACATCACAAACCATACCAGTGGACACATACGGGTTTACCTTCTCTGCCATGGGACTAACCATTAACTCTCTCGCTAACGGAGCTGACCTCACTAAACCGACCACTTGCGCATTATCGCGTTTCCTTTTAAAACAGTCCCCGACAAGATGGTTATCCTTTTTACAGTAACTGCAATGTGGACGAAAAGTTCGTGCATTGGCTGATAATGCAGGCTTATCCTTACTTTGCCCACCAGGTGCATTCCTTGCCTGACTAGCTGACCAACTAGATGACTCTCCCCGATAGTTACTTTCCCGGGAAAAACCTGGCTGAAATTTCTTCTTATCACCCTGTTGTATAGAGCTACCCTGTACTGCCTGAGCCTTGTGTATTAACACGTAGTCATCTGCCACTATGCCTGCCTCCTCTATCTTTTTGACATCACGATCCTCTAAATGAATACGTAAGCTAACTGGTAATCCATTTTTAATGTCCTGTAAGATCAACAACTCCCGTAACTCGGTATATGACTCTACCTGATGAGACACCACCCATTTATCAAACATCCCTGCCTTCTTAGCCACAAACTCACTATAAGACTGACCCTGCGTTTTTCTCAACTCGCTATACCGTAAACGATAATCCTCAGGTCGTAATTCATAAGCCCTCAACACTGCCGCCTTAACTAGGTCGTACTGACTTGCTCGCTCATCACTCATTGAATTATAAGCTACACTAGCCTTCCCCTTAAACTTAGACACGGCTAACAATGTCCACTTAGACTGCGGCCAATTTAGCTGCTTAGCGGCCCGTTCAAAAAGTTGAAAGAACATATCTACCTCCTGGTCATCAAATACAGGCACTGATCTATAAGCCTCCGACATGTTAAAACCATTTCCTGCCTCTCGTCTAACTTCTTCAGTATTCAACTTTAACTCATGTTCCACTTTTAATTTTTCTAACTGGAATTCTCTATCCCTCTCTTCTCTTTCTCTCTCTCTCTCTCTATCCCTCTCTTCTCATTCTCTATCTCTATGTCTATCTTCTCTATTTCTCTTTCTCTATCCCTCTCTCTATCTTCTCTATCTCTATTTTCTTTCTCTCTATCCCTCTCTTCTCTTTCTCTCTCTCTATCCCTCTCTCTATCTTCTTTTTCTCAATCTCTATCTTCTTTTTCTCTCTCTCTATCTCTATCTCTCTCTCTATCTCTCTCTTCTCTCTCTCTATCTAATGCACATTCTTCTCTTTCGTACTCAACCTTTTTAAAAGCTAATTGTTGTTCCACACTCAAGTCATTTATCTCTATCTCTGGAACAATCTCACTTTCTTCCATAACAGGACTATCACCAAAAACTTCCTGGATAATAATTGTCTTTATATCACCTAAGGTTTTAGCTGATGTTAATCAATTTCTCGCTCACCCGCGATTTCAACTAACTCAGCCTTACGTGCTCGCTTAATCTCCACTACACTGAGCGTAGGCCTATCCAGCAAATTCTTATCCATGTTTAGATATGACGCACTTATTATTAATTAATTTTCTAGTGAACAACGTTGCTACTTCTAGTAAATTTGTAAAAATAATTTATAAAGCCCCCATTTACAAACAATACTTTTTTTTAAATATGCATGTCCCGTTTCAGATCCGGGACAAGCGCCCCAATTTTCTACTCCTGTCACGGGGATTCTATAATACCCGTAACTGAATGAAACACGATTATCCAAATATCTCTCCTAACTGTATATCTATTAGATCTCTCTGTAACAGGCAGTTATATACCCGCGTTGGCTCGTCTCTAGGTATGATCAGAGATACGATCTTATATAAAGTATATATTATTATAGCACGTTTAGTTCACTAGAAAACACAACAAAAACACAATACACTTTGGAATCTGTATTAACCTATGCTGACAAATGTACTGCCGCAGTAGTTAATTAATAACAACAATAATAACAACCCAGAACTGATCACTTAATTAGTTAATCTCTAGGTGTCTAGTTTACACAATATGCGAATCACTTCACCGTGACACAACACCCACACGTGTGATAATTGAGAAACGCTTCCAGGGGAACTTAATTAATAAAGGAATTACAGCTCTATTCCTAACTGGTTAATTTTTAATTAACCCTAACTACTCATTCAGTAACCTTGTAACACAGAATTAATACTGGTACCTATCACAATAAAGACAATAACCTACAGTTTACCTAGGTCTTCTAGGATGACTGGCTAAGCTTTATATTACCAAATACTCGTATAAATATAGAACAGTAAGACTACGATTTACTTCATCAGATGACCGAAGACACTGTCTAAATAATATTGGTATAATACAGTATTAAAATATTAAAAGTCACATCAATCACATCAAGGTTATACAACAGAGCAGAAATAATATATTTACCAAAGTCCAAACGGACAACGTTCCCCCGGGATACCTTCCTATGGTTCTCCTCGATATCTCTAAACCCTAGCTATTTATTCAAAACTCTCAGAGACAGCGAATATCGCCTGGGGGTACAACGCGGTACCTCACCTATCATCTGATATTCCACCTCTCCCAGAGTCGGTATATTTTTCTCTGATCGTCAGACTGGCTGTCGCCATCGTCGCCAAATCACGGTTGTAAAAACCGCACTCGCGGAGGTATTACGTAACTGCTCGCCACATGGCCTCCACACCTGCTGGGTGTGTATTAGATGACCGTCGCGCAAAGGTATCACGTAACAAGTTGCCCACCTGGCCTAAGTGCAATGAAACTGCACACGGCCCTCTAACACAATTAATATCGCCACAGGCGAAAACAAAATTAAGAGCATGTACCGTCACAGCGGGATTTAGCTCAGTCGGTTGAGTGCTCGCTTGAGGTGCTTGCGTCGCAGGATCGAACCACCTCGATGGATCCATTCAGCTGATTGGGTTTTTTCTCATTCCAACCAGTACACCACAACTGGACAAAGGCCGTGGTATGTGTTTTCCTGTCTGTGAGAAAGTGTATATAAAAGATCCCTTGCTGCATTAGAAAAAAATGTAGCAGGATTCCAAATGTTTGGCATCCAATAGGCGATGATTAAGTAATCGATGTGCTCCAGTGGTATCGTTCAACCAAACAAACTTCTTCTTCTTCAGTTAAAATAATGAGGTGAATACACAGTACATATTTATGGCTTGTTTGATTGCTCAAATCTTACTATTTATTATTTATTATTGCTTATGCAAGGTGACTCTGGAATTATTTTAAAAGTCAACTTTTGTTGGTGTCCCTTATTACCGACTCAACTCCGTTACACATTAAATAAACAAAACCCGGGCAAATCTAGGAAATTTTATTCTATTTGAAGTGATACCGTAGGAATTTCATTTCAGCTTATTTTCGTGCTTACCGGTATATCCAATTAAGGTTTCAGCACACTGTCCTGGGCACACACACCTCAGCTATCTGAGCTGGCTGTCCAGGACAGTGGGTTAGTTGTTAGTTGGTTAGTGGTTAGTGAGAGATGAGGGTGTAGTGGCCTTACACCTACCCATTGAGCCCTTAAGAACTTGCTCTGGGTGGGAGCAGGTCCAGGGCTGCGAACCCTGTACCTACCAGCCTGTAGTCCAATTGCTTAACCACTGCACCACCGAAGGCAGTGATACCGAAGGAAACCTTTTGATGGGAAAGTTTTCATAACAGAAAAAAGGGCCACAGCTTGCAGTTTGGAACAAAAAAACCAAATTAATTAATGGGCAACAGGGTTGCAGAAAGTACTCACCCACTCGCCAAATGCAAGTAAAAATTCTGACGGACGAGTTAAAAACTACAACTACCTGTCTGATGGTCTACCTATCTTTTTGACTTCATTTGCCACATGATGTTGATCACTTACCAAGTGTTATTAATAATGTTTTGTCAATATATCTATATAAAAAATACAACTACCAGTCTGATGGTCTACCTATCTTTTTGATTTCATTTGCCACATGATGTTGATCACTTACCAAGTGTTATTAATAATGTTTTGTCAATATATCTATATAAAAAATACAACTACCAGTCTGATGGTCTACCTATCTTTTTGATTTCATTTGCCACATGATGTTGATCACTTACCAAGTGTTATTAATAATGTTTTGTCAATATATCTATATAAAAAATACAACTACCAGTCTGATGGTCTACCTATCTTTTTGATTTCATTTGCCACATGATGTTGATCACTTACCAAGTGTTATTAATAATGTTTTGTCAATATATCTATATAAAAAATACAACTACCAGTCTGATGGTCTACCTATCTTTTTGATTTCATTTGCCACATGATGTTGATCACTTACCAAGTGTTATTAATAATGTTTTGTCAATATATCTATATAAAAAAATACAACTACCAGTCTGATGGTCTACCTATCTCTTTTATTTCATTTGCCACATGATGTTGATCACTTACCAAGTGTTATTAATAATGTTTTGTCAATATATCTATATAAAAAATACAACTACCAGTCTGATGGTCTACCTATCTCTTTGATTTCATTTGCCACATGATGTTGATCACTTACCAAGTGTTGTTAATAATGTTTTGTCAATATATCTATATAAAAAATACAACTACCAGTCTGATGGTCTACCTATCTCTTTTATTTCATTTGCCACATGATGTTGATCACTTACCAAGTGTTGTTAATAATGTTTTGTCAATATATCTATATACATGTATAGAATTTAAAGTAAAGACATTGTATATTATAATATTGTTAATAATATATATTGTTCTCTAGACTGGCGGACCAGTAGTAATTCTGGTGGGCTAGTAAATTTTAGTTGGTTCTGGTCCGGCAGGCTAGTTAAATATTTTCCATTTCTGCACTCCTGGGAAAGATGCCGCAGATAAGTGAGTTACAGGTTTAATCATCTTCAACTGTTCACTTAGTTAAAAATATATCGTACTTGTCAAATACAAATTGGTTTCATGCCACTAATTAACTCACAGACCACACTTACATGAGGTTAAATAATCAATTATTCAGTCAGTAATATTGTGAGTTATCTGCCCATAATGGTCATGTCCCTCAGCTCCGTTACCTCAGCTTCATTACCTCAACTCCGTTATCTCAGCTTCGTTACCTCAGCTTCGTTACCTCAACTCCGTTACCATGCTTAGTGTTGTAATGGGTTTCAGTCGTAATGCAGTTGAGGTTATGCATGACTCCCTCAACTCCATTATGCTTTCAGTAATGTCCTCAACTCCAAGACGAGTAGAAAGAAAGAAATGTTTTATTTAACGACGCACTCAACACATTTTATTTACGGTTATATGGCGTCAGACATATGGTTAAGGACCACACAGATATTGAAAGAGGAAACCCGCTGTTGCCACTTCATGAGCTACTCTTTTCAATTATCAGCAAGGGATCTTTTATATGCACCATCCCACAGACAGGGTAGTACATACCACAGCCTTTGACATACTAGTCGTGGCGCACTGGCTGGAACGAGAAATAGCCCAATGGGCCCATCGATGGGCCCACCGATCTCAGACCGACTGCGCATCGAGTGGGCGCTTTACCAGTGGGCTACATCTCTCCCCCCTCCAGTGGTAAAGTGCTCGCTTGATGCACCATCGGTTTAGGATCAATCCCCATCGGTGGCCCTATTGAGCTATTTCTCATTCCAGCCAGTGCTCCACAAATGGTGTAACACAGGCTGTGGTATGTACTATCCTGTCTGTGGGATGGTGCATATAAAAGATCCCTTGCTGCTAACCAAAGAATAGCCCATGTAGTAGCAACAGCGGGTTTCTTCTCTCAATATCTGTGTAGTCCTTAACCATATGTCTGACGCCATATAACAGTAAACAAAATGTGTTGGGTGTGTCGTTAAATAAAACATTTCCCTCTTCTTTTTTTATTATTTGAATATAATAATAAAATCATGTGAGATTAAATGGTCGTAGTTTTTTATATGCTTTTCAATAATCATATACTAGTATTTAATTAGAAATTGACACTAATTAACGGAATAACATTCAAAAGGAAATGTATAAAATCTGTGACATATTTGAAATCTGAACTTAATTAGTAAATTTCAATGCTAATAATTTTAAGCACACCATTACATTTTAATAGTTAGATTTAGATTTATTAAATAAAATGTATTTAGACAGCTTTCAAGATGTGAATAAGACAATTCAAAATATTTTGACCCATATATCAACATCACCAAACATTTGACATCCATTAGCTGATGATAAATCAATGTGCTCAAGTGGTGTCTGTATTTTCTAGGGCAGCATGACCCAGCCATACGATACCTCTCTTGAAACATTACTCGCCAGTCTGACCCAGCCATACGGTACCTGTCTTGAAACATTACTCGCCAGTCTGACCCAGCCATACGATACCTCTCTTGAAACATTACTCGCCAGTCTGACCCAGCCATACGGTACCTGTCTTGAAACATTACTCGCCAGTCTGACCCAGCCATACGGTACCTGTCTTGAAACATTACTCGCCAGTCTGACCCAGCCATACGATACCTCTCTTGAAACATTACTCGCCAGTCTGACCCAGCCATACGATACCTCTCTTGAAACATTACTCGCCAGTCTGACCTCTCCCTGCATAATTTCCTATTATAAAAGTTGCATAATTACTGTTATATGTTAAAGTTTGTTTTGTTTAACGACACCACTAGAGCACATTGATTTATTAATCATCAGCTATTGGATGTCAAACATTTTGTAATTCTGACTCGTAGTCATCAGAGGAAAACCACTACATTTTTCTTAATGCAGCAAGGGATCTTTTATATGCACTTTCTCACAGACAGGGTAATACATACCACGGCCTTTGTCCAGTTATGGTGTACTGGTTGGAATGAGAAAAAACACCCAATCAGCTGAATGGATCAATCGAGGTGGTTCTATCCAGCAATGCAAGCACCTCAAGCGAGCACTCAACAGATTGAACTAAATCCTGCCCCTACCTGTTATAATTTAGAGTTGTCTCAGGTGTGAAGCAGACTGCCAGAGTTTAGTAGTAAATGTTGATATGCAACGAACCATAGAGGACAAAGTCAACATGTTGCAATGATATATGTTGTCTCAGGTGTGAAGCAGACTGCCAGAGTTTTGTAGTAAATGTTGATATGCAACCAACCATAGAGGACAAAGTCAACATGTTGCAATGATATATGTTGTCTCAGGTGTGAAGCAGACTGCCAGAGTTTACTAGTAAATGTTGATATGCAACCAACCATAGAGGACAAAGTCAACATGTTGCAATGGTATATGTTGCTAATGCAATAGCTGGAAGCAATATATTCAAAGCGTTAGTCCATGAAAAATGAAAGTCAATAAATTGAACTGCCCGAGGCAGGATGTAGCCTAGTGGTAAGACAGTCGCTTGATGTGTGGTCGGTCTAGCTAGGATCAGTCCCCATCAATGTGCTCTAGTGGTGTAATTGTTAAACAAAACAAAAAGAACTTTTGCAACACAAATTATTTTATACTTCTAGATGCAACAGCAGTAGAAGTAAAACCTCAAGATGGCGCAACAGCAGCAGAAGTAAAACCTCAAGATGGCGCAACAGCAGTAGAAGTAAAACCTCAAGATGGCAACGTGAGGACAAGAACTGCAGATGGTAGGGGTGGTAACGTGTTTCCTTGATGTGCCGTCGGTCTGGGATCGATCCCCGTCCATGGGCCCATTAGGCTATTTCTCATTCCAGCCAGTGACTGGTATATCACAGGCCGTGGTATGTGCTATCCTACATGTATCTGTAGGATGGTGCATATAACAGATCCTATGCTACTGTAATGGCAAAATGTAGTGGGTTTTCTCTGTATAGACTATATGTCAGAATTACCAAATGTTTAACATCTAATAACCAATGATTATTAAATCAATGTGCTCTAGTCGTGTCATTAAACAAAACAAACTTTAACCCTCTCAAAACCGGAATTCTCTGAAAACCAGATGTTTTCCATGGTCCCGTGATTTACTCATCTTTTAACACTAAAGTTTACCTCTCTAAACCGGAAACCTCTCTAAACTGAACACTAGGGTTGTGACAAATACACATGGTGGCGAATACGATACATATCACAAATATGAGGTGACGAATACGAATATGTATTCACATCCATGAATACACATTACACAAGTACAAACGCTTTGCTGAAAGGAAAAAAAAAGTATTTATTTTTAAAGTAAAAACTCATTAGTGATTACACAGGACCTATCAAGTTTGTGTTTATTGTCTAATCCAGGACCACATTCTTTTTAAGGAACACTAACATGTCCACATGTTCAGAGGAAAGTTAAAATATGTATATGTTATTATCAGAATTTTAAAATATACCATGGCCTTTGCAAACATAAATGTACAAATTGTACATATTTAAAAAAATATTCTTAAGAGCTTTGATAACAATTCACCCTTTTCCATGCGTGAAAACCGAAACCGTATATACATTGTATAATGTAGACAGAAGTTATGGATTACCGGTCAATTAAATTTATTTTGAATATCAAATATATATTTTTAAGGACATTTTGGTTTTTGGTATCTAGTATTAATCAATTTATATCCATATTTGAATTGCTAATATGCCACAGTTCTCGTTAAGAATTATACAAATATATTTTGCTTTGAGCTGCCATTTAAACGTTAGAATATTGGTTCAACATTATTGACATTGCACTGCATAGAATGCATAAATTAACGAAATACACTCGCCCGTGTCTCGTATTAGGCTGGTTGAATGAGACTATGCGACTACAGTGTTTTGACAGAAGCGCAGTCAAGCTGCATGTAGAGTACCAGTCCAACGCATGGAATAAAAAAACAGAAGGATCGGTCTATGAGTCTGACTATGCAGTTGACCTAATATAAAAAAGGACAATAAAAACTATCGAATCGTTATTGCGTTTTGGTTAGTATGAATTAGAAACATAAATTATACAGTAAACATTATATATAAGTATTCGTATATTCGGTTCAGCTAGTGACGAATACGAATGCAACTATGATACAGATCGCTGTTCGGTGCACCGAATATTTGAGTATATCGTTACACCCCTACTGAACACTGGATGAATAATTCAGTCCCAAACTTTTCATTTAGTGCAAATTGTACCTCTCAAAACCAAACAATCGGGCCATTATCAATCATTATAGTGCCACTAATTGTTTTATTGTCACTTCGCCATTTTCGTTCGAATTACGCATGAAGCTCATAAAATATTAGCAATTTGATAAGTAAATCTGTCACCAAATTCAAGTTTTATTTAGTCAAACACCAAGATGATTTCTGAACTAGCTTTTTGTGTAAGTAGTAATGTTATATATTTGCATTTGCCAATCTAGTGAGTGACAATTAAACCCTGAAGCAAGGAGTGGGTGGGGGAGATATATATACAGTCAGACTTCATTAAAACAACTGTCATTACTACAACATTTACAGTTAAACCCTGAAGCAAGGAGTGGGTGGAGAATATATATATATGGTCAGACTTCATTAAAACAACCGTCGTTACTACAACATTTACAGTTAAACCCTGAAGCAAGGAATGAGTGGGAAGATATATATACAGTCAGACTTCATTAAAACAACCGTCGTTACTACAACATTTACAGTTAAACCCTGAAGCAAGGAATGAGTGGGAAGATATATATACGGTCAGACTTCATTAAAACAACCGTCGTTACTACAACATTTACAGTTAAACCCTGAAGCAAGGAATGAGTGGGAAGATATATATACAGTCAGACTTCATTAAAACAACCGTCGTTACTACAACATTTACAGTTAAACCCTGAAGCAAGGAATGAGTGGGAAGATATATATACAGTCAGACTTCATTAAAACAACCGTCGTTACTACAACATTTACAGTTAAACCCTGAAGCAAGGAATGAGTGGGAAGATATATATACGGTCAGACTTCATTAAAACAACCGTCGTTACTACAACATTTACAGTTAAACCCTGAAGCAAGGAATGAGTGGGAAGATATATATACGGTCAGACTTCATTAAAACAACCGTCGTTACTACGACATTTACAGTTAAACCCTGAAGCAAGGAATGAGTGGGAAGATATATATACGGTCAGACTTCATTAAAACAACCGTCGTTACTACGACATTTACAGTTAAACCCTGAAGCAAGGAATGAGTGGGAAGATATATATACGGTCAGACTTCATTAAAACAACCGTCATTACTACAACATTTACAGTTAAACCCTGAAGCAAGGAGTGGGTGGGGAAGATATATATACGGTCAGACTTCATTAAAACAACCGTCGTTATACTACAACATTTACACCATCCGACCATAAATTGTAGAAAATAAACATTCATCAATGTTATTCTGTTCATTACACTGGAATTCACCCCTTCCGACACTGACAGAGCAAATTAGTAACAAACGTGCATCCGACATCTGAAAACGCCTCTTTAAAACAACATTACATAATTACAGATAAAGTAGTACACTGGCAGTTACACACATAGCCCCTTAGTTTTCTTGACAGTGTAAAATGATGTCCGAGTTAGTGATGTCGGTTAAATCTGTAGATGTGTATTGCTTTTGAAAATAAACCTTTATATAGTCATTCGGAGGGTGGGGCGTAGTACAGTGGTAAAGTGCTTGATCAATGCGCTGTTGGTCTGGGATCAATCCCCGTCAGTGGGCCCATTGGACTATTTCTCTTTCCAGCCAGTGCCCCATGACTGGTATATCAAAGGACGTGGTATGTGCTATCCTGTCTGTGAGTTGGTGCATATAAAAGATCCCTTGCTGCTAATCGAAAAGAGTAGCCCATGAAGTGGTGACAGTGGGTTTCCTTTCTCAATATCTGTGTGGTTCTTAACCATATGTCTGACGCCATATAACTGTAAATAAAATGTGTTGAGTGCGACATTAAATAAAACATTTATTTTATATAGTCATTCAGTTAAAGGATTAAAATTGAACAATCAAGTCTTCCATTTTGATATTTTGCAAGCAAAGTAGCTAGGTACCAATCGTAGATGTCTTTAACTAAGGAATGATTAGATTGACAGTGAATGAACCTTGTTAATAATATGAAACATTCATATATACTGTCCTGGGCCCCATTCCACGAAGCGATCTTAGCTCTAAGATTACCGTAAGCGCATAGTAGTCCTATGCACTTAAGTTGATCTTAGCTCTAAGATTACTGTAAGTGCATAGTTATCCTATGCACTTAAGTTGATCTTAGCTCTAAGATTACTGTAAGTGCATAGTTATCCTATGCACTTAAGTTGATCTTAGCTCTAAGATTACTGTAAGTGCATAGTAGTCCTATGCACTTAAGTTGATCTTAGCTCTAAGATTACCATAAGCGCATAGTAGTCCTATGCACTTAAGTTGATCTTAGCTCTAAGATTACCGTAAGCGCATAGTAGTCCTATGCACTTAAGTTGATCTTAGCTCTAAGATTACCATAAGCGCATAGTTATCCTATGCACTTAAGTTGATCGTTGATCTTAGCTCTAAGATTACTGTAAGTGCATAGTTATCCTATGCACTTAAGTTGATCTTAGCTCTAAGATTACTGTAAGTGCATAGTTATCCTATGCACTTAAGTTGATCTTAGCTCTAAGATTACCATAAGTGCATAGTTATCCTATGCACTTAAGTTGATCTTAGGGCTAAGATCGCTTCGTGGAACGGGACCCTGGGCACACACCTCAGCTACATGTATCTGGGCTGTCTGTCCAGGACAGTGGGTTAGTGTTTATATCTTAGTGGTTAGTGAGATAGAAGTCAGTGTAGTGGTTTATACCTACCCACTGAGTCGTTAAACTCGCTCTGGACGCAGGAGCCGGTACCAGGATATGAACCTAGTACCTACCACCTATTGAGTCATTAAACTCGCTCTGGGTGGGAGCCAGTACCGGGCTGTGAACCCAGTACCTAGCTATCAGCCTTATGTCTGACAGCTTAACCATAACGCTATAGAGGCCTACTATTAGTATTTCAAGGCAAATTATTTTATACTTCGAGATCTAGATGATAGGAAGCAACAATTAAGCAAGAGCAAAAAAGCCATCAGACTATAGGTTGGTAGGTACAGGGTTCGGAGCCCGGTACTGGCTCTAACCCAGAGCAAGTTCTTAAGGGCTCAATTGGTAAGGCCACTATACACCCTCTTCTCTCTCACTAGCCACTGACCAACTAACAACTAACCCACTCTCCTGGACAGACAGCCAAGATAGCTGAGGGGTGTGCCCAGGACAGCATGCTTGAAATGAAATGAGGAGCAAAAGAAATAAATCCTCCAGATGGCAGCATGAGAATGAGAACTTTTACATATGGTTCACCTGAGGTGCATGCGTCGCAGGATTGCGACACCTTGGTGGATCCATTCAACAGACTGGCTTTTTTTTATTCCAACCAGTGCACCACAACTGGTCAAAGGCCGTGGTATTTGCTTTTCTATCTGTGGGAAAGTGCATATCTAAGATTCCTTGCTGCTAATAGAAAAATGTAGCGGGTTTCCTCTGATTACGAGTCAGAATTAGCAAATGTTTGACATCAATGTGCTCTAGTGGTGTCGTTAAACAAAGCATTTTTTTTTTTTGCAAGACTTATTATTTATACTTCTAGAAGTAAAACCTCAAGATGGCAACATGAGGACAAGAACTGCAGATGGCAGGGGCAGGAGGTAGCTTAGTGGTAACACATTCACTTGAGGTGCGGCCGGTCTGGGATCGATCCCCATCGGTGGGCCCATTGGGCTATTTCTTGCTCCAGCCAGTGCATCATGACTGGTATAGCAAAGGCCGTGATATGTGTTATCCTGTCTGTGAGATGGTGCATATAAAAGATCCCTTGCTGCTAATCAAAAAAAAAGAGTAGCCCATGAAGTGGTGACAGCAGGTTTCCTCTCTCAATATCTGTGTGGTCCTTAACCATATACATGTCTGATGCCATATAGCCGTAAATAAAATGTGCTGAGTGCGTCATTAAATAAAACATTTCCTTCCTTCTTCTTTGCAGATGGTAGTACTGGCCAAGAAAATGCACAGTTGAAAACTCAAAATGAGAACTTGATGAAACATCTAGCAGAGAAAACTGAGACAATTAAGCAGTTGCTGGCAGGAGAGAAGAAGCTTAAAGAAGATTTAAATAAAACCAAAAATAAAAATAGACAATTGGAGCATAGTTTGGCACAACGAGATTCAGACATTAATTATTCACAGACAGACAACAAGGAACTGAAGAAACAGTTAGCTGAACAAGATGAACACATTAAGCTATTGGAGTCGGAACAAGAAAGTTTTGTTAATGGGTTAGATCTAAAATTTGTCCCAAAGAAAATACATGAAGATAATAAGGTGCTGAAGAAATGTCTTGCTCAGCAAACTTGCAAGATTGAAGACTTGACCGCAGAAAAAGATAATCTTGACCAACAGTTAAACATAACTCAGGATAAGCTGATGCAGGCGGGGAAGGAG
This sequence comes from Gigantopelta aegis, assembly GCF_016097555.1. NCBI lineage: Eukaryota > Metazoa > Mollusca > Gastropoda > Neomphalida > Peltospiridae > Gigantopelta > Gigantopelta aegis. The sequence continues at coordinate 50,272,427 of NC_054700.1, forward strand.
AATGAGGAAGCAAGGAAGTCTTTTGATGAAAAAAATGAAAAAGTTCAACAGTTGCAGAGATCTGTCGAGGATCTTAACGGTCGTTTAAGTGCAGCACAGAATGATATGGCACAGCTACGAAGGGAAAATGAAGACTTGATGAATCAGCTGAAGCAAACCAAACAAGCGCTACAGGAAACGGAATCGGCTAATGAGGAATATCAGAATGAACTGGGAGAGAGAAAGAAAACCATTGATGAACTGAACTGTCAGATGGCAGATGCCATGAAGAATTATTTAAAGGAAAAGAATATTAGAGGTAAGCTAACGTGATGTTTTCTGTTTTCGTAGTTTTTACATTCTTATTGTTTGGTTGGTTGTTTTTGTTTTGATTTTTTTTAAGGAGTGGGGTTAAACAGTATTAGTGTTAACATGTGGGTTTTTTTTTCTTTTTACAAATAATTAAATGATCTTCTACTAAACTTGGCAACAGACAAAAATTAGTATTTTGAATGACCAAGCAATGTTAAATTGCATGGTGCTAAGCAGATTTAAAATATATAATTTTCATACAGTTATGTACACAATGATTGAGTGGTGTTAAATAGAGAATAACTGGTTAATGACTTGAGTTATCATCGTTAACTATCCTGTGAAGATAACACTTGGGAACTCTTCAAGTCGAACGAGAATAACTGGTTAATGATTTGGGTTATCAGCGTTAACTATCCTGTGAAGATAACACTTGGGACCTCTTCGAGTCGAAAGAGAATATCTGGTTAATGATTTGGCTTATCAGCATTAACTATCCTGTGAAGATAACACTTGGGACATCTTCGAATCGAACCAGAATAACAGGTTAATGACTTGGGTTATCAGTGTTAACTATCCTGAGAAGATAACACTTGGGACCTCGAAAGAGAATAACTGCATGGTTATATAATGACAAGTCTATAGAGAATAACAGGTTAATGACTTGGTCTATCAGCTTTAACTATCCGGTGATGGTAAGAATTAATGGGGAACTTTACAAGATTTTAAAATAATAACAGGTTAATGACGTAGGTTATCAGCTTTATCCTGTGAAGGTAAGAATTATAATAAAATTAAAATTAAAAACCCATCCTATTAATTAATGCAATAGAAAATTTAGTTTCAAGAAGTAAATGAGCTGAGTCAGACAGGTCATATGATCTAGGTCACATGACATGCTATTTATTAACTGCTAGTAGCAATGTATCTCTTTGCTTTAAAGAGACTGTCCTACGCTTGCTGTATTGTAAGATGTTTTTGACTAAAAACATTTTGTATTGACTAGTATTAAATATTAAATATATTTTCTTGTTTTGAATATCAGTGTCTGTATATTTAAGATGTTTTTGACCATCGTAATATTTGTAAGTAGCCCATATGCTAGCTGCCAGCGGCCCCTATTTTCGAATCTATCTTAGCACTATGATATTGTAAAACCATTATAGGCTATTGTCGACATCACTATGGCATGTATTGTAGTGACGTCATTGTAAAAGGTCACTTAGTGTAACTGCTTTTTAGTTTTTACAGTTTATTGCAGATCAAGGACCCTGCCAAAACCCATAACAAACCCATGAGGCTTAACGGTGCAGACCCTAGTTTCAACCCGTAAAAATTAACGCTAAATTTGGTTAAGTTACAAACCTGTAACACATCTGTATAACGTTACAAGAAGGTGAAACAAGAGTCTGTGAACTTGAAACAGTGAAATACTGTTAAAATAGACTAAAACTCTACTCCATACCTGTTACTTTTGAGACACATGTGCGTTTAAAAAATATATATATATATATTTTGTGGTATTAGAAACACCAGGATGACCAGAAAAACTTCAGTTATATGGAATGGATAATCTAAACAATAAAATATAAGTAAAGTTTGATTCCAGTGATCATAAACGGCTCTAATAGTGAAAAATATGCCTTAGTGTTTAAAAACTAGGGTATGTCCCTTTAGTATGTCCTGCCAAATATGCAAAGTCACTTGTAGACTACAGTATAAACCTTTACAAAACTTCTTATGTGAAGATACAAGGTACAAAAAATCTGCAGCAGCCCAAAAGAAAACCAAGTATAAACAATAAATGCAGAATGCATGGCCACCTTCTTACATCAGCTAATCAAAAATAGAGACACTGCCAGACAGCAAATGAAAATAGTCCTTACAAGAAACAAAGAAATGTCACAGGTATTCACTGACGGTACAGGTAAAACATGTAATATGAAGTTAAAGGGACAGCATATATTAGAGCCGTTTATGATCACTGAAATCAAACATTACAAGTTTATATTTTATTCTTAATAGAGTATTCATTTCCGTAGAACTGAAGTGTTCCTGGTCATACTAGCTGATGTTTCTAATTCAAAAAAAATCATTTTTCATATTTTTAAAGACACACATGTGTCTGTGAAGTAGCGGTTATGGAGTAGAGTTTTAGTCTATTTTTAATAGGTTTGTAGATTAACTAAACTTAGTGTCCATTTTAACATCACAGACTCTTCTTTCACTCTATTGTAAACTTTACCCAAATGAGTTACAGGTTTGTAGATTAACTAAACTTAGTGTCCATTTTTACATCACAGACTCTTCTTTCACTCTATTGTAACTTTATCCAAATGAGTTACAGGTTTGTAGATTAACTAAACTTAGTGTCCATTTTTACATCACAGACTCTTCTTTCACTCTATTGTAAACTTTATCCAAATGAGTTACAGGTTTGTAGATTAACTAAACTTAGTGTCCATTTTTACATCACAGACTCTTCTTTCACTCTATTGTAACTTTATCCAAATGAGTTACAGTTTTGTAAATTAACTAAACTTAGTGTCCATTTTTACATCACAGACTCTTCTTTCACTCTATTGTAACTTTATCCAAATGAGTTACAGGTTTGTAGATTAACTAAACTTAGTGTCCATTTTTACATCACAGACTCTTCTTTCACTCTATTGTAACTTTATCCAAATGAGTTACAGGTTTGTAGATTGACTAAACTTAGTGTCCATTTTAACATCACAGACTCTTCTTTCACTCTATTGTAACTTTATCCAAATGAGTTACAGGTTTGTAGATTAACTAAACTTAGTGTCCATTTTTACATCACAGACTCTTCTTTCACGCTATTGTAACTTTATCCAAATGAGTTACAGGTTTGTAGATTAACTAAACTTAGTGTCCATTTTTACATCACAGACTCTTCTTTCACTGTATTGTAACTTTATCCAAATGAGTTACAGGTTTGTAGATTAACTAAACTTAGTGTCCATTTTTACATCACAGATTCTTCTTTCACTGTATTGTAACTTTATCCAAATGAGTTACAGGTTTGTAGATTAACTAAACTTAGTGTCCATTTTAACATCACAGACTCTTCTTTCACTGTATTGTAAACTTTACCCAAATGAGTTACAGGTTTGTAAATTAACTAAACTTAGTGTCCATTTTAACATCACAGACTCTTCTTTCACTGTATTGTAACTTTATCCAAATGAGTTACAGGTTTGTAGATTAACTAAACTTAGTGTCCATTTTTACATCACAGACTCTTCTTTCACTGTATTGTAACTTTATCCAAATGAGTTACAGGTTTGTAAATTAACTAAACTTAGTGTCCATTTTTACATCACAGACTCTTCTTTCACTCTATTGTAACTTTATCCAAATGAGTTACAGGTTTGTAGATTAACTAAACTTAGTGTCCATTTTAACATCACAGACTCTTCTTTCACTCTATTGTAACTTTATCCAAATGAGTTACAGGTTTGTAGATTAACTAAACTTAGTGTCCATTTTAACATCACAGACTCTTCTTTCATGGTATTGTAACTTTATCCAAATGAGTTACAGGTTTGTAGATTAACTAAACTTAGTGTCCATTTTAACATCACAGGCTCTTCTTTCACTGTATTGTAACTTTATCCAGATGAGTTACAGGTTTGTAGATTAACTAAACTTAGTGTCCATTTTAACATCACAGACTCTTCTTTCATGGTATTGTAACTTTATCCAAATGAGTTACTGGTTTGTAGATTAACTAAACTTAGTGTCCATTTTAACATCACAGGCTCTTCTTTCACTGTATTGTAACTTTATCCAGATGAGTTACAGGTTTGTAGATTAACTAAACTTAGTGTCCATTTTAACATCACAGACTCTTCTTTCATGGTATTGTAACTTTATCCAAATGAGTTACAGGTTTGTAGATTAACTAAACTTAGTGTCCATTTTAACATCACAGGCTCTTCTTTCACTGTATTGTAACTTTATCCAAATGAGTTACAGGTTTGTAAATTAACTAAACTTAGTGTCCATTTTTACATCACAGACTCTTCTTTCACTCTATTGTAACTTTATCCAAATGAGTTACAGGTTTGTAGATTAACTAAACTTAGTGTCCATTTTAACATCACAGACTCTTCTTTCACTCTATTGTAACTTTATCCAAATGAGTTACAGGTTTGTAGATTAACTAAACTTAGTGTCCATTTTAACATCACAGACTCTTCTTTCATGGTATTGTAACTTTATCCAAATGAGTTACAGGTTTGTAGATTAACTAAACTTAGTGTCCATTTTAACATCACAGGCTCTTCTTTCACTCTATTGTAACTTTATCCAAATGAGTTACAGGTTTGTAGATTAACTAAACTTAGTGTCCATTTTTACATCACAGACTCTTCTTTCACTCTATTGTAAACTTTATCCAAATGAGTTACAGGTTTGTAGATTAACTAAACTTAGTGTCCATTTTTACATCACAGACTCTTCTTTCACTCTATTGTAACTTTATCCAAATGAGTTACAGGTTTGTAGATTAACTAAACTTAGTGTCCATTTTTACATCACAGACTCTTCTTTCACTCTATTGTAAACTTTATCCAAATGAGTTACAGGTTTGTAGATTAACTAAACTTAGTGTCCATTTTTACATCACAGACTCTTCTTTCACTCTATTGTAACTTTATCCAAATGAGTTACAGGTTTGTAGATTAACTAAACTTAGTGTCCATTTTTACATCACAGACTCTTCTTTCACTCTATTGTAACTTTATCCAAATGAGTTACAGGTTTGTAGATTAACTAAACTTAGTGTCCATTTTTACATCACAGACTCTTCTTTCACTCTATTGTAACTTTATCCAAATGAGTTACAGGTTTGTAGATTAACTAAACTTAGTGTCCATTTTTACATCACAGACTCTTCTTTCACTCTGTTGTAACTTTATCCAAATGAGTTACAGGTTTGTAGATTAACTAAACTTAGTGTCCATTTTTACATCACAGACTCTTCTTTCACTCTATTGTAAACTTTATCCAAATGAGTTACAGGTTTGTAGATTAACTAAACTTAGTGTCCATTTTTACATCACAGACTCTTCTTTCACTCTATTGTAAACTTTATCCAAATGAGTTACAGGTTTGTAGATTAACTAAACTTAGTGTCCATTTTAACATCACAGACTCTTCTTTCACTCTATTGTAACTTTATCCAAATGAGTTACAGGTTTGTAGATTAACTAAACTTAGTGTCCATTTTAACATCACAGACTCTTCTTTCACTCTATTGTAACTTTATCCAAATGAGTTACAGGTTTGTAAATTAACTAAACTTAGTGTCCATTTTTACATCACAGACTCTTCTTTCACTCTATTGTAACTTTATCCAAATGAGTTACAGGTTTGTAGATTAACTAAACTTAGTGTCCATTTTTACATCACAGACTCTTCTTTCACTCTATTGTTACATCACAGACTCTTCTTTCACTCTATTGTAACTTTATCCAAATGAGTTACAGGTTTGTAGATTAACTAAACTTAGTGTCTATTTTTACATCACAGACTCTTCTTTCACTCTATTGTAACTTTATCCAAATGAGTTACAGGTTTGTAAATTAACTAAACTTAGTGTCCATTTTTACATCACAGACTCTTCTTTCACTCTATTGTAACTTTATCCAAATGAGTTACAGGTTTGTAGATTAACTAAACTTAGTGTCCATTTTAACATCACAGACTCTTCTTTCACTCTATTGTAACTTTATCCAAATTAGTTACAGGTTTGTAGATTAACTAAACTTAGTGTCCATTTTTACATCACAGACTCTTCTTTCACTCTATTGTAACTTTATCCAAATGAGTTACAGGTTTGTAGATTAACTAAACTTAGTGTCCATTTTTACATCACAGACTCTTCTTTCACTCTATTGTAACTTTATCCAAATTAGTTACAGGTTTGTAAATTAACTAAACTTAGTGTCCATTTTTACATCACAGACTCTTCTTTCACTCTATTGTAACTTTATCCAAATGAGTTACAGGTTTGTAGATTAACTAAACTTAGTGTCCATTTTAACATCACAGACTCTTCTTTCACTCTATTGTAACTTTATCCAAATTAGTTACAGGTTTGTAAATTAACTAAACTTAGTGTCCATTTTTACATCACAGACTCTTCTTTCACTCTATTGTAACTTTATCCAAATGAGTTACAGGTTTGTAAATTAACTAAACTTAGTGTCCATTTTTACATCACAGACTCTTCTTTCACTCTATTGTAACTTTATCCAAATGAGTTACAGGTTTGTAGATTAACTAAACTTAGTGTCCATTTTTACATCACAGACTCTTCTTTCACTCTATTGTAACTTTATCCAAATGAGTTACAGGTTTGTAGATTAACTAAACTTAGTGTCCATTTTTACATCACAGACTCTTCTTTCACTCTATTGTAACTTTATCCAAATGAGTTACAGGTTTGTAGATTAACTAAACTTAGTGTCCATTTTTACATCACAGACTCTTCTTTCACTCTATTGTAACTTTATCCAAATGAGTTACAGGTTTGTAGATTAACTAAACTTAGTGTCCATTTTTACATCACAGACTCTTCTTTCACTCTATTGTAACTTTATCCAAATGAGTTACAGGTTTGTAGATTAACTAAACTTAGTGTCCATTTTTACATCACAGACTCTTCTTTCACTCTATTGTAACTTTATCCAAATGAGTTACAGGTTTGTAGATTAACTAAACTTAGTGTCCATTTTAACATCACAGGCTCTTCTTTCACTGTATTGTAACTTTATCCAAATGAGTTACAGTTTTGTAAATTAACTAAACTTAGTGTCCATTTTTACATCACAGACTCTTCTTTCACTCTATTGTAACTTTATCCAAATGAGTTACAGGTTTGTAGATTAACTACACTTAGTGTCCATTTTAACATCACAGGCTCTTCTTTCACTGTATTGTAACTTTATCCAGATGAGTTACAGGTTTGTAAATTAACTAAACGTAGTGTTAAAACTAGGGTATGTGCCTTTAAGGGACATAAAATACAGAATTACGTTTATTGTGTTGTTATAATTATATAAAGTCCATGTGTCAGCCACATCATAGCCTAGGGTGGTTTTACGATATTGTAGCACTAATTAAAATATGTAGCTTGGATTTGATATCCAAACAATTTAAAAATATAAAATATATACTTTAGGAAATGAAATGAAGTTTTACACAGTGCAAATTAACACAAAGATGATCAGAAACATGTTTAATGTACAACCACTAATTAATATTTTATTTTTTAAAATATATTTAGTATGTGATTACAGTCTGTTGGTTGATATCATCTTAAACATTGCTGAATTCAGGTACATGTAGTCTCTTTAAACAGCCCGGCTGGGATGTATAGCTCCATCGGTGGTAAAGAGCTCGCTTGATGCGCTGTCAGTCTAGGATCAATCCCCGTCGGTGGGCCCATTGGGCTATTTCTCATTCCAGCCCATGTACCACGACTGGTATATCAAATGCTGTGATACGTACATGTATGTGCTATCCTGTCGTTGGGATGGTGCATATAAAAGATCCATTGCTACTGAAATGTTATGGGTGCCCTCTCTATATTATGTCAAAATTGCCAGCTGATGATTAATAAATCAATATGCTCTAGTGGTGTCATTAAACAAAACAAACTTTAACAAAGTTTATACAGTCACTCTAGTTGAATAATACAAACAGGTTACAGGATAAAAAACAACAACAATCAAAGCCAGTGCTCTACAAAGCAAGTTTAAATTTACTCTTCCCTGGCCAGTAAAGTATAATATTTTAGTCGCCAGCCACTTATATTTAGTAGCCAGCTAATATATACTTGTCATTAAATCGATTCATCTGCCATTTTACGGCACATTACTAATGTCATAATTGTTATTAGGAATGCATTCGAATGAACTAGTGAAGAGGTGATTCCTAGTTGTTAACTAGTAATTACAAGTTACTGTTTGTGTCCGGTTCCACTGAAACAGTGAATGACTATTAACTATCATTATCAAATTCCGTACCCAATAATTGTATTAAACAAATTTAAGCGAATTACTATTTTAATGGCACTGCTAAGATATGCATTTAAATTGCAGTACTCATTAAAAGTTAAATAAAAGCATTGTGATAATATCTACCAGGATTCAACGCGTTACTAGTAGTTACCAATCGGATACCTTGCTTTTGGTTTAAATAATATTTATTTTCATCACATACTGCCTTGTAAATCCATAAATACTGTTTTGTAAATAGTCATGTCTTTAAAGCTGTCTAAAGTCGAGTCAAGAAATTTGAAACAAGTTTTCATCCTCCACTGGTGAACATGACTTCCAACGTGATTAAAACGACTGGAGAAGTCGTTATCATGGAGGGACCTGTTATCACGATAAGCACGAGACGATTGGAGCGCAGCATAATTAACACATATACAAGTCAACATTTAAAATAATTAACGTTTGAGTTTCAAACAGACAAGTAAAGACATACAGTGGCGCTCAACAATCTCATTTTAATACATAAATAAAACCTGGCTCTAAAGAGGACAGGACTGACTTGGTCCAAAACTGAACTGGGGCCGAATTATTTCCAAACGCTTGATATTCAAGCTAAGGGAGATAACATCATAACGAAGTATTACCTTCCCTTTAATGTCAACGTGTTTACTCTTGAATACTGGAAAATCATTATTCATAGTCCGATTAACATGTCTCAAACATACTACCGATAGAAAACATGTTTTATGGAAGATAAATTGCTACTGGTCCACAGTGTTTTCTGATGTCCAGTTTTGTTTACAGATTAAAGTAAGATTATTGGACAGTCGCCATCTGGCGAATGTGATTTTATCTTTTAGACGCCAGGGAATGTTTTTAGTCGCCAAGGCGAGTATTTTACTCGCTTTGTAGAGCACTGAAAGCAGTGTTCTGTTTTCTATTTCAGAAACAGCTGTGAGGAGTACATTAGTACATTTGAAAGAAAAACAAGATTTACACAAAACCTTGGAATCAAAGTTAGCAGAGATTGGAAAACTAGAAGGTATGTGTTGCCTGTTTCCATATACCTAGTATTACATACAGAAGTACATTAAATGAATTACAGATATTTCATTGTGTTTTCATATATCTATAGTATCATATACTGTAGATCTTGAAATTAACGCATCCCTAAATTAATGTGAGTGTCGGTGGGCAGACTAAAATGTGACATGAAATTAATGCGAGTGGCCTCCCTTGGAAATAACACTGTCCTAGCAACACACGTCCGTGTACTTTTTGGTTCAATCCAAGTTACAGTTATCTTCAGTGAGATCAACTTACTAACATATCTGTATACACATCAGTTAACCTGTTTAGTTCTTAGTGTTTTTGGTGAGATCAACTCAAAGCATATTTTGCAGTGTTCAATTACGTAACGGGTATGGTTACATAAATCTGGTTAAACATTAGCATATATGTACCATTACAACTGTATCTTCCTAAGAATGTAGACATATTTCAAAGTCATAACAAAAGAACAATTCACCCAACTAAGTTGCAGTGACCTTGAACAGTGAAATGAAAGAAATGGTCGACCTCAGGATTATAGCGTGCTAAAACCCATTCACACACAATGTATCGTGTCGGCTTTTGATAGGATGGCCAAAGACCCTGCAATCATCACGCGTGGCTGGCATCTTGTTAGATTATTGTACAATTAGTATGTCTCGTATACAATGAATTGTGCTCCATTTGTTTTATAAATGTATTAGAATTTTAATCTTTGTTTTAAAAGTGTGACACATAGCTTGCTGGATTAGTCAACAATTAGTCAGACTTGCCTACAATGAATTGTTTTCCATATGTTAGAATTTTAATCTTTGTTTTGTTTTAATAACGTGGGATACATAGACAAAGCATAGAAATAAATGCGTCACATTATAAATGTGAATAACACGAGCTCGCATTTTTCGCATTAATATTATGATCGCATTAATTTCAGGATCTACAGTATCTATAGTATCATATATCTATAGTATCAGATATCTATAGTATCATATATCTATAGTATCATATACTGAACAGCATTGAAAATGCACCACCAAGAAATGTTTGGATTTCGAAAAGAATATCTGAGCAATAAATGTTTTTGTTGTGAACAGCTATAGATGGATGATTGATAATGACAACAAACAAAAACGGATGCACAATCATTGATTAGTTTTAATTCATCTACATATGAAAGACACGTGGGTCACAATGAAAAGTCAATAGCGTGTATGACTACCATCTGCAGCAACACAAGCCATGCAACGTCTTCTCATCGACCCGACAAGTCTGTGAATAGTGTTCTAGGGAATAGCATTCCACTCCTGCTGTAGTGCGTTTTCCAGTTCTCTAAGGTTATTCATTTGTGGAAGACGTGAGATGCGTTGACCAAGGTAATCCCAAAGATACTCTATTGGCGATAAATCAGGGGACAGTGCTGGCCATTCAAGCAAAGGGACATTATTGTTCGCTAGATACTGTGTTGTAACACATGCTGTGTGCGCTCAGGCGTTGTCTTGCTGAAATGTGTGCATATCCCGATGCTGATGAAAGAAGGGAATGACGTGATTTTGCAAGACGTTATCCCGGTAGTAAATGGCATTCATGGAGTGCTATTCGGTGATGATAACTGATCCCTCCCCACACCATGACACTCCCTCCACCCCATCCATCCGTCTGGACAAGGCAGTCATTGTGGTAACATTCTCCACGCTTACGCCACACCAGCAACGATCATCAGTATTCCTTAAATGGAAACGGGATTCGTCAGAGAATAGCACACCATGCCAACATTGTAATCTCCAATGACGATACCTTCCTGCCAAACGTCAGTGCTCATTTCAATGTTGATCAGTCAGGATTGGTCCAACATATGGTCATTGAGCACGCAGCCCAGCGGAGCGAATACGGCGATGCACAGTGTTTGCGCTGATAACCCCTCGTCGACCTTGAACAGTTGGCGCAGACCTGGCAGCTGGCAGCGTTCGATCATGAATATGGAGATCTTGTTGTGGTGTCATAGCACGTCGTTGGCCAGGACGTGGATGGTCACTGGTGGTTCCTCCTGTTTGCTGGTATCTCCTGTGGAGTCTAGTGATTGTTGAATGGTGGCATCCAAAACGCTGTGCGATGACTCTACTCAAAATGCCAACTTGAAGCATGCCTAAGGCATGTTCACATTCCTCAGCTGTCAAACTTGCCATCACTTGTTTAACGTTCCCTCAAAGACTACTTCATAAATGAAAGTGGCTTTTCAGAGACCATCTTTCATAGCCCAGGCATGGTAGACCAAACACTTTTGGGGCATTTTCACCATTTTCGATCGGGGCACTTGTTTTTCATTAAAAATACACAAAATTAATTGAAATAAATTTATGTGCTTGCTTTAATAAATGAATGGCAAAAGATATAAAAGGCATATTTTATTAATTAATAATACCTTTTTTGGTATTTTATAAAGGCAATTTTAGAATTAATTACTGAAAAAGGCTTGTTTAATCTCAGGGCAGCATGGTGCTGATTAAGGCAAGATGGTGCTAGACTATTGAGGCATGGTGCTGCACCATGCTAAAACAAGCTTGGGAAAACACTATATAGTATTATATATTTGTAGTATCATATATCTGTAGTATCATATATCTTTAGTATCATATATCTATAGTATCATATATCATATACCATATAGATGTATGTAAACTAAGAGGCAGGATCTAGTTCAGTGGGTAGAACACTCGCCTGAGCTAGGTGCTTGCGCTGTAGGATCGAATCACTTCAGTGGACCATGCATTCTCTGATTGGGTTTTTTCATGTTCCAGTCAGTGCACCACGACTGGTATGTCAAAGGATATGGTATGTGATATGTCCTGTCTGTGGGAAAGTTCATTATTAAGGATTCCTTGATACTAATGGGAAAATGTAACAGGTTTCCTCTCTAAGACTTCATTACCAAATATTTGACATCCAATAGCCAGTGATTAATAAAGCAATGTGCTCTAGTGGTGTCATTCAACAAAGCAAACTTTATATGTAAACTTATAGGGTAACTTGAGATACCTAAAGTAAATTCAGAAACTTTAAAAAAATGTAAACGTAAGGTCTTACATATGCTTGTATATATATGTGTGATACATAATATACATACACTATAGCTGAAATTATATAATTTTAAACAAAGTGTATTTTTCAGATTTCAGAATCAGACAATTGTACTCCTTAAAAAGTTAGGGACGGGATGTAGTCCAGTGGTAAAGCATTCACTTGATGTGCAGTCGGTCTGGGATCGATCTCCTTCGGTGGGTCCATTGGGCTATTTCTCGTTCTAGCCAGTGCACCAAAACTAGTATGGTATATAAAAGACCATGGTTTGTGCTATTCTGTTTGTGGGAAAGTACATATAAAGGATTCCTTGCTACTAATGGAAAAAATGTAGCGGGTTTCCACTTTATAAGACTCTTATGTTACCAAATGTTTGACATCCAACAGCCGATGATTAATTAATCAATTTGCTCTAGTGGTGTCATTAAACAAAACAAATGTTAGCTTGTTTAACCTCAGTTTAAATTGGTGATGGGTTTGTCATACAAAGACAGTTATGGGGAGCTATATATATCACTCAACTCTCCATCACTCCCTAAAACTAGTTCAAGGGGAGTACTTTTTAGCTCACCTTTAATTATCACATCGAGTAATATTCAATCTAAGTTAGGGGAGCAATTAATCATTCACCTGAATTTTTCACATCTCATATTAATTAAGGCCTGGTGTTTGAGCATGGTTTCACCTACAGCTTACAAAACAAAAGTCTGCAGTAAATAAACTGAAATAAATTCTGTTTCACTGATGCATTAATTATTTTTTGGAAATCAAGATAACAATATGTCTACCATGATGGTTTTTATTTTACTCAGAAAAACTGAAAGAAGCTAATCAACGGATTAAAGATCAGGAGTCAAAAGGTGAACTCATGAAGCAAGACATTGCGAAGAAACAAAAAGAAATTGAAAATTCCAAAGGTACATGTAGCAGTTATACAAAACATTAGTACTTGAGCAGATTTATATTGACTTTATCTTTCTCTGGTCTGTTTCTCCCATCCTGGAACTGCTCACTGGCGATGTCAGTGGCCAGGTCCGAGATGGGCGTGCCTGAACCTATTTTTGGATATGGCCATGTAAAAAGAGTTCCCATACCTATATATTACCCTTACAGAAAGTTTGGAATGCCAAAACAAAGGCTTACTGACTATAACTTAATTACAGAAAGTTTGGAATGCCAAAACAAAGGCTTACTGACTATAACTTAATTACAGAAAGTTTGGAATGCCAAAACAAAGGCTTACTGACTATAACATAATTACAGAAAGTTTGGAATGCCAAAACAAAGGCTTACTGACTATAACTTAATTACAGAAAGTTTGGAATGCCAAAACAAAGGCTTACTGACTATAACATAATTACAGAAAGTTTGGAATGCCAAAACAAAGGCTTACTGACTATAACTTAATTACAGAAAGTTTGGAATGCCAAAACAAAGGCTTACTGACTATAACATAATTACAGAAAGTTTGGAATGCCAAAACAAAGGCTTACTGACTATAACTTAATTACAGAAAGTTTGGAATGCCAAAACAAAGGCTTACTGACTATATCATAATTAGAGAACGGTTGGAATGCCAAAACAAAGGCTTACTGACTATAACATAATTACAGAAAGTTTGGAATGCCAAAACAAAGGCTTACTGACTATAACTTAATTACAGAAAGTTTGGAATGCCAAAACAAAGGCTTACTGACTATAACATAATTACAGAACAGTTGGAATGCCAAAACAAAGGCTTACTGACTATAACATAATTACAGAAAGTTTGGAATGCCAAAACAAAGGCTTACTGACTATAACATAATTACAGAAAGTTTGGAATGCCAAAACAAAGGCTTACTGACTATAACATAATTACAGAAAGTTTGGAATGCCAAAACAAAGGCTTACTGACTATATCTTAATTACAGAAAGTTTGGAATGCCAAAACAAAGGCTTACTGACTATAACATAATTACAGAAAGTTTGGAATGCCAAAACAAAGGCTTACTGACTATAACTTAATTACAGAAAGTTTGGAATGCCAAAACAAAGGCTTACTGACTATAACTTAATTACAGAAAGTTTGGAATGCCAAAACAAAGGCTTACTGACTATAACTTAATTACAGAAAGTTTGGAATGCCAAAACAAAGGCTTACTGACTATAACATAATTACAGAAAGTTTGGAATGCCAAAACAAAGGCTTACTGACTATAACTTAATTACAGAAAGTTTGGAATGCCAAAACAAAGGCTTACTGACTATAACTTAATTACAGAAAGTTTGGAATGCCAAAACAAAGGCTTACTGACTATATCATAATTAGAGAACGGTTGGAATGCCAAAACAAAGGCTTACTGACTATAACATAATTACAGAAAGTTTGGAATGCCAAAACAAAGGCTTACTGACTATAACTTAATTACAGAAAGTTTGGAATGCCAAAACAAAGGCTTACTGACTATAACTTAATTACAGAAAGTTTGGAATGCCAAAACAAAGGCTTACTGACTATAACATAATTACAGAACAGTTGGAATGCCAAAACAAAGGCTTACTGACTATAACATAATTACAGAAAGTTTGGAATGCCAAAACAAAGGCTTACTGACTATAACATAATTACAGAAAGTTTGGAATGCCAAAACAAAGGCTTACTGACTATAACATAATTACAGAAAGTTTGGAATGCCAAAACAAAGGCTTACTGACTATAACATAATTACAGAAAGTTTGGAATGCCAAAACAAAGGCTTACTGACTATAACATAATTACAGAAAGTTTGGAATGCCAAAACAAAGGCTTACTGACTATATCTTAATTACAGAAAGTTTGGAATGCCAAAACAAAGGCTTACTGACTATAACATAATTACAGAAAGTTTGGAATGCCAAAACAAAGGCTTACTGACTATAACTTAATTACAGAAAGTTTGGAATGCCAAAACAAAGGCTTACTGACTATAACATAATTACAGAAAGTTTGGAATGCCAAAACAAAGGCTTACTGACTATAACTTAATTACAGAAAGTTTGGAATGCCAAAACAAAGGCTTACTGACTATAACATAATTACAGAAAGTTTGGAATGCCAAAACAAAGGCTTACTGACTATAACATAATTACAGAACAGTTGGAATGCCAAAACAAAGGCTTACTGACTATAACATAATTACAGAAAGTTTGGAATGCCAAAACAAAGGCTTACTGACTATAACATAATTACAGAACAGTTGGAATGCCAAAACAAAGGCTTACTGACTATAACATAATTACAGAAAGTTTGGAATGCCAAAACAAAGGCTTACTGACTATAACTTAATTACAGAAAGTTTGGAATGCCAAAACAAAGGCTTACTGACTATAACATAATTACAGAAAGTTTGGAATGCCAAAACAAAGGCTTACTGACTATAACATAATTACAGAAAGTTTGGAATGCCAAAACAAAGGCTTACTGACTATAACTTAATTACAGAAAGTTTGGAATGCCAAAACAAAGGCTTACTGACTATAACTTAATTACAGAAAGTTTGGAATGCCAAAACAAAGGCTTACTGACTATAACATAATTACAGAAAGTTTGGAATGCCAAAACAAAGGCTTACTGACTATAACTTAATTACAGAAAGTTTGGAATGCCAAAACAAAGGCTTACTGACTATAACTTAATTACAGAAAGTTTGGAATGCCAAAACAAAGGCTTACTGACTATAACATAATTACAGAACGGTTGGAATGCCAAAACAAAGGCTTACTGACTATAACATAATTACAGAAATTTTGGAATGCCAAAACAAAGGCTTACTGACTATAACATAATTACAGAACAGTTGGAATGCCAAAACAAAGGCTTACTGACTATAACATAATTACAGAAAGTTTGGAATGCCAAAACAAAGGCTTACTGACTATAACATAATTACAGAAAGTTTGGAATGCCAAAACAAAGGCTTACTGACTATAACATAATTACAGAAAGTTTGGAATGCCAAAACAAAGGCTTACTGACTATAACTTAATTACAGAAAGTTTGGAATGCCAAAACAAAGGCTTACTGACTATAACATAATTACAGAAAGTTTGGAATGCCAAAACAAAGGCTTACTGACTATAACTTAATTACAGAAGTCCGAACTAAGTTGAGGGTGGGATTTAGCTCAGTCGGTTGAGTGCTCGCTTGAGGTGCTTGCATTGCATGATTGAATCACCTCGGTGGATCCATTCAACTGATTCGGTTTTTATGGTCAAAGGTCGTGGTATGTGCTTTCTTGTCTATGGGAAAGTGCATATAAAAGATCCCTTGCTGCATGCATTGTGAAAAATGTAGCAGGTTTCCTCTGTTGACAATGTGTCAAAATTACCAAATGTTTGATATCCAATAGCCGATGATTAATAAATCAATGAAAACAATCTTTAACTTTGTAGGCATTAGAACTGGGGGAGTGCATGTGACCAGTTGTAATGAGTGTAACATACATGTGCATCATAATAGGGGTGGAATGTAGCTTAGTGGTAGATATATAGGGATGTTCCAGTGATTGATTATAATCGCAAATTGATCAGTTTGGCTCCATCGATGTGATGAGCGATTATAAAAATTTGTAATTGATTGTTTGAAAATATTAACCATCATTCAGTTTAAATGATGGAATTCATATATAAATACATATATGTTGGGGTTAGGGTTTGTTTTCATGTGTACATAAAGGAAAAAGTTATATTAAATAGTTATTAAAAGTAATTAACATTAGTGATTTGTATGGTAAGTCTAATTCCATTAAACATGTAAATATATATTGGGGTTCATGTTGTTTTCATGTGTACATAAAGAATTTTTTGATTTAATAGTTATTAAAAGTAATTAACATCAGTGATTTGTATGGTCTAATCCCAT
Organism: Gigantopelta aegis; assembly: GCF_016097555.1. Taxonomy (NCBI): domain Eukaryota; kingdom Metazoa; phylum Mollusca; class Gastropoda; order Neomphalida; family Peltospiridae; genus Gigantopelta; species Gigantopelta aegis. The sequence continues at coordinate 50,289,758 of NC_054700.1, forward strand.
TGAACATGTAAATATATATATTGGGGTTGATGTTTGTTTTCATGTGTACATAAAGAAAAAAGATATTTAATAGTTATTGAATGTAATTAACATCAGTGATTTGTATGGTTGTTCCTGTTGAACATGACAATACATGTAGGTACATATAGTGTGCTTTTAATACAATTTATCTTTCTTACGTTAATGTAATTTTAACTAATTGTGTAATCGACAGTTGATCGGTTGATGCTAATTACATGTAACCGATTATAACTGATGATCGATGATGAAATTCCCACCGATTCCAAACACTAGTGTGTAATTAGCAAACTCACCTGAGTTACATTCACCCTGAGAGGACTCAGGTGTTTTCCAGCCAGTGCCCTGCATCCAGTACATCAAAGGCTGTGGTATGTAGTGTCCTGTCCATGCAAAAGTGCATGTAAAACACCCCTTGCTGTTCTGTTGGTAAGAGTAGCCTATGTGGCAGCAACAGGTTTCTTCTCTTACCCTCTGTAGACTACATGTCAAAATAACTAGATGTTAGACACCAAATAGCCACAGCTTAAAATGTGGTGAGGTAGGTGTCATCATAATCATATGAGACAGGGGGCATGGGGGTAACTGCCCCCTAGTGCTGGAGCAAGTCCTTAAAATTGGGCAAAAACGATAAAGGTGTTCGGGCAAAATGTGCTAGCCTGAAGTCTTTTCCATCTACAGAAATATCTACATGTTAACTATAACATTTTATTATTTGGCGATCTACACTTAACTAATCAGGAAAATATATACTTTTTAAATACGTTTTGAAACTTAATAGCACTGTTACATTTCTCTACCTGTATTTTTTCTATGTACGTAGCTTTCCTTTCTGTAGCTCACTTTTATGTTATTCATCTACAATTATGTTTTATTATTATTATTGTTAGTTATTAACTGGACTTTGTCTGTCATCTTGTCAGTTTGTTTGTAAAAAAAAATGTAGGGAAAGGTCCTAATATAGGCTTGTAGCCTGTCGACTAATCCCATCAGTAAATGGAATAAAATATTATTTAAACTAAGTCTTTTTACCATGTATTTCCATCATGAGTTGTAATCCATGTGTACAGTACCCCCGATTCTATCGGAGGGCGGACTCGGGATAGGCATGTTCGAAACCTTAGTGGTATATGGACACGTTAAACCAGTTACTAAGCTAAGTAAATAATCCATGTAAAAATGTGTAGTGATTCGCTTGCAACCCTATATAGTCGCTTGGGAGTAATGCTAATAATAATAACAGAAAAATATTATCCAGATTTGGGCGTTTCCGTTTAATGTGGGTAAAAACCATCCATATGCTCCTCAACAAATATGGGAGCCTGTACGCCCACGGGTGTCATTAACCAAATGTACAGTAACATTTACTTCATTACATATATAGCTCCCGGTGTATATAACAAATCCATGATGTTAACCAGTCCCAATTATTTCAGTAATAATGATTTTCTTTTCTATTTCTTTAATCATAATATATTTGACTTTACACAGGAAAACTGACTGAAGCTGAGAAACAAATAAAAACACTGGAGTCAGAGTGTAAAAAGCTGAAGCTGAACATTGATGAAAAAGAAAAAGAAATTAGAACCATCAAAGGTATAAATAAATATATATCATCTGGATATCAATTATCATCTGGATGCACTATATCTTAAAATAGCAATTGTGCATCGACTTGATCATCAAAGGAAAGCTATGACGTCAAATGCAGAAGTCTTTGGTTGATGATATAAGTACCGGATATAAACAATTAAAAATACCATGTAACTAAAAGTACTATTTTCCCCACACTATATAGTGACTATGTTGCTACTGGGCTATATGGTTTACATGTGACAATTATAGGGTTAAAATTTATTTTAATTATTGATGTGTATGATTAATATGGAATTTATGGACCACCACACATCATTTCCAGTTGTTTGGAGTTATTTTTCTTGAATATCGAAGTTATCTGGATATTCCTCTTCAAAACCCATACCGCATCAAAAAGGTTAGAATATATTAAAACAAACTGTAATTCTGCTCTTCAAATGACGTGGTATAATCTTTTTAATAAAGGTCTGGATTTACATGCACCATACCACGTACATCAAAAAGGTTAGAATATAGGCCTATTACAGTATACACACATAAGTAAAATAAAAATAAAAATCACACTATAACTTAAATTTAATGTTTATATTTTAAGATATATTTAAGATACGGTTTTATCTCTGTCAATAATAGCAAGAAAAACATTGTTATTTCTACACTACACGAGATTGTTGCTTTTCCGCTTCAAAACCCAAACTGCGAGGATTAGTAATTCAAAATGCATTGACTATACAGAGATCTGCTTACCATAGCTAAAACAAACCTGCATGTGTTCTAAAAAAGTACTTTAATTAAACCATGTACATGTATATACTAACGTGGTTTTACTCATTGGTGTAGCCATATATGGTATGTGCTTTACTATCTGTGGGAAAGTGCATATAAAAGATCCTTTGTTGCATTAGGACAAATGTAGCGGGTTTCCTCTGATGACTACAAGTCAGAATTACCAAATGTTTGACATCCAATAACCGGTGATTAATTAATCAATGTGCTCCAGTGGTGTCATTAAACACAAAACAAACAAAAACTCTTTCTATTTATTTAGCAAAAAGTTTGTTTTGTTTAACGACACCACTAGAGCACATTGATTTCTTAATCATCAGCTATTGGATGTCAAACATTTGGTAATTCTGACATATAATCTTAGAGAGGGAACCCACTACATTTTTCCATTAGTAGCAAGGGATCTTTTATATGCACCATCCCACAGACAGGACAGCACATACAACAGCCTTTGATACACATCTATTAAGCAAATGCTAAAATGTTGGACTTCGAAAAGCCGTAGGTTAAAATGTGTGGAGGTGTCATTAAGTAAACATTCCTTTCCTTTAGATAATTCACCGAATCTGCATGTTCATTATTGTTTTCTACTTCATACAGAGAAAGTGAGTGAAGCTGAAAAACAAATAAAAAGACTCGAGTCACACTGCAAAGACATGAAGGATGACATTGCAAACAAAGAAAAAGACCTTGGACAGACAAAAGGTAATGGTATATACAGGTAGTACAGTAGAAGCAGGGGTTGAAATAATCAATCACTTGATGTACATGAAAAAATTAATGTCAATATCAGCCAAGTGCACTTTAGTTGGTTCCGGGGGCAGGATGTATAGGCGGTGGGCCCATTGGTCAATTTCTCGTTCCAGCCAATGCACCATGACTGGTATATCAAAGGCTGTGGTATGTGCTATCCTGTCTGTGGGATGGCATATATACCTTTAGATGCAATAGCAGTAGAAGTAAAACCTCAAGATGACAACATGAGGACAAGAACTGCAGAAGGTTGCCCAGTGGTAAAGTGTTCGCCTGATGCGCAGTCGGTCTAGGATCGATCCTCGTCGGGGGGCCCATTGGTCAATTTCTCGTTCGGCCAGTGCACCACAACTGATATATCAAAGGCTGTGGTATGTGCTATCCTGTCTATGTGATGGCATATATACCTCTAGATGCAACAGCAGTAGAGGTAAAACCTGTCTGTGGGATGGCATATATACCTCTTGATGCAACAGCAGTAGAGGTAAAACCTGTCTGTGGGATGGCATATATACCTCTAGATGCAACAGCAGTAGAGGTAAAACCTGTCTGTGGGATGGCATATGTACCTCTTGATGCAACAGCAGTAGAGGTAAAACCTGTCTGTGTGATGGCGCCTATAAAAGATCCCTTAATTGTTACTAATGAAAATTGTTGCGGGTTTCCTCTCTATGACTGTCAAAATGACAATATGTTTGACATCCAATAGCCGATGATTATGTCGTTAAAGAAAACAAACTTTTTTTTTAATTGGTTCCTAATTGGCCTTTAATTGGTGTTTGTGTGTGTGTGCGTGTGTGTTCATATTTGGGTGTGGGTTTGTGTGTGTTTGTGTGTGTGTGTGTGTTTGTGTGTGTGTGTGTGTGTGTTTGTATGTGTGTTCTCTCTCTCTCTCTCTCTCTCTCTCTCTCTCTCTCTCTCTCTCTCTCTCTCTGTCTGTCTCTCTGTGTGTCTCTCTGTGTGTCTCTCTCTCTCTCTCTCTCTCTCTCTCTCTCTCTCTCTCTCTCTCCTCTCTCTCCTCTCTCTCTCTCTCTCTCTCTCTCTCTCTCTCTCTCTCTCTCTCATTTCTTTCCTATGGTAATTACTCATTTTAAACATTATAATTACTTCTTTTGTTGTAGCCTATCTCAAGGAGACGGAGACTGTGTCTGTTCAAGCGCAGGTTCGTGAAAACCAAACTCGGGCTATCTTAGATCAGGTCTGCAGGGAACTTGCACAATTACAAAGTAAGTTTAATTATTGACTATCCTCGTGAAAACCAAACTCGGACCATCTTAGACCAGGTCAGCAGGGAACTTGCACACTTACAAAGTAAGTTTAATTATCGACTATCCTGGTGAAAACCAAACTCGGACCATCTTAGACCAGGTCAGCAGGGAACTTGCACACTTACAAAGTAAGTTTAATTATCGACTATCCTCGTGAAAACCAAACTCGGACCATCTTAGACCAGGTCAGCAGGGAATGCACACAATTACAAAGTAAGTTTAATTATCGACTATCCTCGTGAAAACCAAACTCGGACCATCTTAGACCAGGTCAGCAGAGAACTTGCACAATTACAAAGTAAGTTTAATTATCGACTATCCTCGTGAAAACCAAACTCGGACCATCTTAGACCAGGTCAGCAGGGAACTGGCACAATTACAAAGTAAGTTTAATTATCGACTATCCTCGTGAAAACCAAACTCGGACCATCTTAGACCATGTCAGCAGGGAACTCACACACTTACAATACAAAGTAAGTTTAATTATCGACTATCCTCGTGAAAACCAAACTCGGACTATCTTAGACCAGGTCAGCAGGGAACTTGCACACTTACAAAGTAAGTTTAATTATCGATTATCCTCATGAAAACCAAACTCGGACCATCTTAGACCATGTCAGCAGGGAACTCACACACTTACAATATAAAGTAAGTTTAATTATCGACTATCCTCGTGAAAAACAAACTCGGACCATCTTAGACCAGGTCAGCAGGGTACTTGCACAATTACAAAGTAAGTTTAATTATCGACTATCCTCGTGAAAACCAAACTCGGACTATCTTAGATCAGGTCAGCAGAGAACTTGCACAATTACAAAGTAAGTTTAATTATCGACTATCCTCGTGAAAACCAAACTCGGACCATCTTAGACCAGGTCAGCAGGGAACTGGCACAATTACAAAGTAAGTTTAATTATCGACTATCCTCGTGAAAACCAAACTCGGACCATCTTAGACCAGGTCAGCAGGGAATGCACACAATTACAAAGTAAGTTTAATTATCGACTATCTTCGTGAAAACCAAACTCGGACCTTCTTAGACCAGGTCAGCAGAGAACTGGCACAATTACAAAGTAAGTTTAATTATCGACTATTCTCGTGAAAACCAAACTCGGACCATCTTAGACCAGGTCGGCAGGGAACTTGCACACTTACAAAGTAAGTTTAATTATCGACTATCCTCGTGAAAACCAAACTCGGACCATCTTAGACCAGGTCAGCAGGGAACTGGCACAATTACAAAGTAAGTTTAATTATCGACTATTCTCGTGAAAACCAAACTCGGACCATCTTAGACCAGGTCGGCAGGGAACTTGCACACTTACAAAGTAAGTTTAATTATCGACTATCCTCGTGAAAACCAAACTCGGACCATCTTAGACCAGGTCAGCAGGGAACTGGCACAATTACAAAGTAAGTTTAATTATCGACTATCCTCGTGAAAACCAAACTCGGACCATCTTAGACCATGTCAGCAGGGAACTCACACACTTACAATACAAAGTAAGTTTAATTATCGACTATCCTCGTGAAAACCAAACTCGGACTATCTTAGACCAGGTCAGCAGGGAACTTGCACACTTACAAAGTAAGTTTAATTATCGATTATCCTCATGAAAACCAAACTCGGACCATCTTAGACCATGTCAGCAGGGAACTCACACACTTACAATATAAAGTAAGTTTAATTATCGACTATCCTCGTGAAAAACAAACTCGGACCATCTTAGACCAGGTCAGCAGGGTACTTGCACAATTACAAAGTAAGTTTAATTATCGACTATCCTCGTGAAAACCAAACTCGGACTATCTTAGATCAGGTCAGCAGAGAACTTGCACAATTACAAAGTAAGTTTAATTATCGACTATCCTCGTGAAAACCAAACTCGGACCATCTTAGACCAGGTCAGCAGGGAACTGGCACAATTACAAAGTAAGTTTAATTATCGACTATCCTCGTGAAAACCAAACTCGGACCATCTTAGACCAGGTCAGCAGGGAATGCACACAATTACAAAGTAAGTTTAATTATCGACTATCTTCGTGAAAACCAAACTCGGACCTTCTTAGACCAGGTCAGCAGAGAACTGGCACAATTACAAAGTAAGTTTAATTATCGACTATTCTCGTGAAAACCAAACTCGGACCATCTTAGACCAGGTCGGCAGGGAACTTGCACACTTACAAAGTAAGTTTAATTATCGACTATCCTCGTGAAAACCAAACTCGGACCATCTTAGACCAGGTCAGCAGGGAACTGGCACAATTACAAAGTAAGTTTAATTATCGACTATTCTCGTGAAAACCAAACTCGGACCATCTTAGACCAGGTCGGCAGGGAACTTGCACACTTACAAAGTAAGTTTAATTATCGACTATCCTCGTGAAAACCAAACTCGGACCATCTTAGACCAGGTCAGCAGGGAACTGGCACAATTACAAAGTAAGTTTAATTATCGACTATCCTCGTGAAAACCAAACTCGGACCATCTTAGACCAGGTCAGCAGGGAATGCACACAATTACAAAGTAAGTTTAATTATCGACTATCTTCGTGAAAACCAAACTCGGACCTTCTTAGACCAGGTCAGCAGAGAACTGGCACAATTACAAAGTAAGTTTAATTATCGACTATTCTCGTGAAAACCAAACTCGGACCATCTTAGACCAGGTCGGCAGGGAACTTGCACACTTACAAAGTAAGTTTAATTATCGACTATCCTCGTGAAAACCAAACTCGGACCATCTTAGACCAGGTCAGCAGGGAACTGGCACAATTACAAAGTAAGTTTAATTATCGACTATCCTCGTGAAAACCAAACTCGGACCATCTTAGACCATGTCAGCAGGGAACTCACACACTTACAATACAAAGTAAGTTTAATTATCGACTATCCTCGTGAAAACCAAACTCGGACTATCTTAGACCAGGTCAGCAGGGAACTTGCACACTTACAAAGTAAGTTTAATTATCGACTATCCTCGTGAAAACCAAACTCGGACCATCTTAGACCAGGTCAGCAGGGAACTGGCACAATTACAAAGTAAGTTTAATTATCGACTATCCTCGTGAAAACCAAACTCGGACCATCTTAGACCAGGTCAGCAGGGTACTTGCACAATTACAAAGTAAGTTTAATTATCGACTATCCTCGTGAAAACCAAACTCGGACTATCTTAGATCAGGTCAGCAGAGAACTTGCACAATTACAAAGTAAGTTTAATTATTGACTATCCTCGTGAAAACCAAACTCTGACCATCTTAGACCAGGTCAGCAGGGAACTTGCACACTTACAAAGTAAGTTTAATTATCGACTATCCTGGTGAAAACCAAACTCGGACCATCTTAGACCAGGTCAGCAGGGAACTTGCACACTTACAAAGTAAGTTTAATTATCGACTATCCTCATGAAAACCAAACTCGGACCATCTTAGACCAGGTCAGCAGGGAATGCACACAATTACAAAGTAAGTTTAATTATCGACTATCTTCGTGAAAACCAAACTCGGACCTTCTTAGACCAGGTCAGCAGAGAACTGGCACAATTACAAAGTAAGTTTAATTATCGACTATTCTCGTGAAAACCAAACTCGGACCATCTTGGACCAGGTCGGCAGGGAACTTGCACACTTACAAAGTAAGTTTAATTATCGACTATCCTCGTGAAAACCAAACTCGGACCATCTTAGACCAGGTTAGCAGGGAACTGGCACAATTACAAAGTAAGTTTAATTATCGACTATCCTCGTGAAAACCAAACTCGGACCATCTTAGACCAGGTCAGCAGGGAATGCACACAATTACAAAGTAAGTTTAATTATCGACTATCTTCGTGAAAACCAAACTCGGACCTTCTTAGACCAGGTCAGCAGAGAACTGGCACAATTACAAAGTAAGTTTAATTATCGACTATTCTCGTGAAAACCAAACTCGGACCATCTTAGACCAGGTCGGCAGGGAACTTGCACACTTACAAAGTAAGTTTAATTATCGACTATCCTCGTGAAAACCAAACTCGGACCATCTTAGACCAGGTCAGCAGGGAACTGGCACAATTACAAAGTAAGTTTAATTATCGACTATTCTCGTGAAAACCAAACTCGGACCATCTTAGACCAGGTCGGCAGGGAACTTGCACACTTACAAAGTAAGTTTAATTATCGACTATCCTCGTGAAAACCAAACTCGGACCATCTTAGACCAGGTCAGCAGGGAACTGGCACAATTACAAAGTAAGTTTAATTATCGACTATCCTCGTGAAAACCAAACTCGGACTATCTTAGACCAGGTCAGCAGGGAATGCACACAATTACAAAGTAAGTTTAATTATCGACTATCTTCGTGAAAACCAAACTCGGACCTTCTTAGACCAGGTCAGCAGAGAACTGGCACAATTACAAAGTAAGTTTAATTATCGACTATTCTCGTGAAAACCAAACTCGGACCATCTTAGACCAGGTCGGCAGGGAACTTGCACACTTACAAAGTAAGTTTAATTATCGACTATCCTCGTGAAAACCAAACTCGGACCATCTTAGACCAGGTCAGCAGGGAACTGGCACAATTACAAAGTAAGTTTAATTATCGACTATCCTCGTGAAAACCAAACTCGGACCATCTTAGACCATGTCAGCAGGGAACTCACACACTTACAATACAAAGTAAGTTTAATTATCGACTATCCTCGTGAAAACCAAACTCGGACTATCTTAGACCAGGTCAGCAGGGAACTTGCACACTTACAAAGTAAGTTTAATTATCGACTATCCTCGTGAAAACCAAACTCGGACCATCTTAGACCAGGTCAGCAGGGAACTGGCACAATTACAAAGTAAGTTTAATTATCGACTATCCTCGTGAAAACCAAACTCGGACCATCTTAGACCATGTCAGCAGGGAATTCACACACTTACAATACAAAGTAAGTTTAATTATCGACTATCCTCGTGAAAACCAAACTCGGACCATCTTAGACCAGGTCAGCAGGGAATGCACACAATTACAAAGTAAGTTTAATTATCGACTATCTTCGTGAAAACCAAACTCGGACCTTCTTAGACCAGGTCAGCAGAGAACTGGCACAATTACAAAGTAAGTTTAATTATCGACTATTCTCGTGAAAACCAAACTCGGACCATCTTAGACCAGGTCAGCAGGGAACTTGCACAATACATACACTAGATAATAATGAGACTTAAGGAATAAAGTAAAATAGTAATAATAATTCCAGTGCTGACCATATGGAAGGAAGGAAATGTTTCACTTAACGACACACTCAACACATTGTACTTACGGTTATATGGCGTCAGACATATGGTTAAGGACCACATAGATATTGAGAGAGGAAACCTGCTGTCGCCACTTCATGGGCTACTCTTTTCGGTTAGCAGCAAGGGATCTTTTAAGTGCACCATCCCATAGACAGGATAGCACATACCACGGCCTTTGATGTACCAGTCGTGCTGACCATATGGATTCCAAATCATGTCACTGCATGCATTCCATACATTCGACTTTTGTTACCCGTACATGGCCCTCATAGCCCTATAATGTAACCAGCGGCAAGCATATGGCAAAATGACGTAACAAAAATTAATCAAATGAGAGTGCTCTTCTATGCATCATGGACACCCGAGTCCTGCGACCGGACTCGAAGCTTGCTACACTTAGCCTGTGCCCGAGTACTTCTGGAGGCCCTAGCTTTTAGATTGACTTTCCTATAAATATATATTTTTGACATGGCTCCATTTTCATTCATTTCATTCATCCATTCATCCATTCATCCATTCATTCATTTATTCATTCATCCATTCTTTCATACATTCATCCATTCATCCATTCATCCATCCATCCATCCATCCATTCATCCATCCATCCATCCATTCATCCATCCATCCATCCATTCATCCATCCATCCATCCATTCATCCATTCATCCATTCATCCATCCATCCATTCATTCATTCATTTTATCATACAAATGTTTTTTTACTTAAAGGGACAGACTGTAGTTTTTAAACACTAAGGCATATTTTTCACCTAGACCCTGGATTCAACCCGTAAAAATAGACACTAAGTTTGGTTAATTTACAAACCTGTAACAAATTTGGATACAACAGAGTGAAACAAGAGTCCATGACATTGAAATAACCCTTAAACGTAGACTAAAACGTGACTAAATAACCGTTACTTCTCAGACATGCGTGCATTTTTAAAAATATGAAAAATGCATTTTGTAGTATTAGAAACACCAGGATGACCAGAAACACTTTGGTTGTACAGAAATGGATAATCTAAACAATAAAATATAAGTAATGTTTGATTTCAGTGATCATAAATGGCTCTAATAGTGAGAAATATGCTGTAGTGTTTAAACACTAGGGTCTGTCCCTTTAAAGTTTGTGTTTTTAACTGTGAGATATACCGAGTATACATAAACAGTTGACAATATTCACTTTGTGATGATCTAGGTATTACATGAATTTCTGTTTCTGCAGATTGAGAGACAGTTTCGAAAATGTTAATGCCATGGTTTTGTCGTTCATGCATAATATATAACTAGTTCTGTTTTGTATTTTGTATTAGGCACATGGGAAATGGCTCTTAGTGAAGTATAGGAAGGGGAGGCAATTTATATTTCTGTTTGTACTTAACAAATTCTGTGTTCTTATTTTCCTCCTTCGTTAGGTGTGCAAGCCATGCATGATGCACAGCTCAGTTCTGTGAGAGCCAATTTCGAGTCTGAACTGTCAGAAAGGCAATCAAGAATTCAAGGACTGGAATCTGAGTTAGCCGTGGTAACAGACCAGAAAGACCACTTGTTAGGTACAGTACTCATATAATTATATATAAATATACAGTTGAATCCTATTGGCTTGAATTCTGTCGGTGCTTGAGAAAGTGTTTGACCCATCGGGTAGTTCGACCTAACCATTTGGTCAACATCGTGTAAGTGGAACTCAGGACTTCGTTTTTGGTTCGAGCATTGCGGTGTATTTGACCCTCCTGAGTTCGACCCAACGAGATACTACTGTATTATATAGTGAAACCTGTCTAAACCAGTCCCTGGACAAACCGGAATCCTGTCAAAACCAGCCAAGTTTCATGGTCCTGAATTTTCCAAATTCTAAAATGTGACCCTCCATATATACTCTTCAAACAAGGAAACTTGACAGAATCAAAGACAGCATAAAGACAATCAAGTAAGTGAGGAAATGGTGATGCAAAAACACTAGAAAACATGTTCGATTCGCATAGTCAATGTTTGTACTGAAACGCAAAAGTGTAATCCTCAGAGAAGCATGTGCATCATGAAATTCTGTAACTTTGCATGCCGAACCCTCTGTTGGTGGGCATAAAAGGCCACGTTAGCAGTGATTCAAACAGACCGCATAACAACACTGTAGGTAACGCAATAATACCAAGATTAACGTCAGCTCAACGCAGTAATGCCATTGGAAGATTGCAAGCAGGGGAATTCAACAAGCTGTGCAAAGGCACTTTGGTATCTCCAGACAGACCATCTCTGCTTTATGGGCACGGTACAACACCACTCAAAATGTTAATCCTCAGAGAAGCATGTGTGGAATGACATGGTGTTGCAGGATCTCATCTCTGCAGTGCCACAATGTCCAGACATTACCTATGCCTGCCCATTTCCTGGATTTAAACCCAATAGAACATCTATGGGATGCACTAGATCAGCGTGTGTGCCGGAGGAATCCACCACCCCAAACACTTCCGCAACTTCTTACGGCACTGCAGCATGAGTGACAGAACATTCCATAACCTGTTGTGCAACGTACGTTTGTTTCCATGCATCACCATGCATCACCGTTGTCAAGCTGTCATCAGGGCTCGTGGTGATCATAACCGATACTGACATTTTGCCCACCCCTATGTCACATACAGTATATGCCTGTGTACATGTATCAGATGGATTCCCAGAGATACTGTTTCGGACATGTACAGAGTTATCCCCTTCTCATGGCGTCTTGATCTTTGGTTGCTTGTATCATGTCTACCAGGTTTTTTTTGTTATTAAACTTTGAAAATCAATGTCAAGTTTCTTTATTTGAAGAGCCATGCCTTGTGACCATAGGAACAAACACTTCTTCGGTTACATGCCTTGTGATCATGGGAACAAACACTTCTTCGGTTCCATGCCTTGTGATCATGGGAATAAACACTTCTTCGGTTACATGCCGTGTGATCATGGGAACAAACACTTCTTCGGTTACATGCCTTGTGATCATGGGAACAAACACTTCTTCGGTTCCATGCCTTGTGATCATGGGAACAAACACTTCTTCGGTTACATGCCGTGTGATCATGGGAACAAACACTTCTTTGGTTACATGCCTTGTGATCATGGGAACAAACACTTCTTCGGTTCCATGCCTTGTGATCATGGGAACAAACACTTCTTCGGTTCCATGCCTTGTGATCATAGGAACAAACACTTCTTCCGCTCCGTGCCTTGTGATCATAGGAACAAACACTTCTTCGGTTACATGCCTCGTGATCATAGGAACAAACACTTCTTCGGTTCCATGCCTCGTGATCATAGGAACAAACACTTCTTCCGCTCCGTGCCTTGTGATCATGGGAACAAACACTTCTTCGGTTACATGCCTTGTGATCATAGGAACAAACACTTCTTCGGTTACGTGCCTCGTGATCATAGGAACAAACACTTCTTCGGTTACATGCCTCGTGATCATAGGAACAAACACTTCTTCGGTTCCATGCCTTGTGATTATAGGAACCCATCGGAAACTGTTTATATTATTTTTGTTGAATAGTTGTACTCGATATAATAATGGTTGTAAGCTCTTGACTGTCCCTTTAAGGTGAACTTCATGCAATAGGGGCCAGGAGTCATTAAAATATTACATAGTGCTGTTGTTAGTGCAGGGTTTAGAACCATAGGTTATGTGCAGGTGAGTGGATGTACTAGACATAGTTACATAGTGCTGTTGTTAGTGCGGGGTTTAGAACCATAGGTTATGTGGAGGTGAGTGGATGTACTGGACATAGTTACATAGTGCTGTTGTTAGTGCGGGGTTTAGAACCATAGGTTAGGTGCAGGTGAGTGGATGTACTGGACATAGTTACATAGTGCTGTTGTTAGTGCGGGGTTTAGAACCATAGGTTATGTGGAGGTGAGTGGATGTACTGGACATAGTTACATAGTGCTGTTGTTAGTGCGGGGTTTAGAACCATAGGTTATGTGGAGGTGAGTGGATGTACTGGACATAGTTACATAGTGATGTTGTTAGTGCGGGGTTTAGAACCATAGGTTATGTGGAGGTGAGTGGATGTACTGGACATAGTTACATAGTGCTGTTGTTAGTGCGGGGTTTAGAACCATAGGTTAGGTGCAGGTGAGTGGATGTACTGGACATAGTTACATAGTGCTGTTGTTAGTGCGGGGTTTAGAACCATAGGTTATGTGCAGGTGAGTGGATGTACTGGACATAGTTACATAGTGCTGTTGTTAGTGCGGGGTTTAGAACCATAGGTTATGTGCAGGTGAGTGGATGTACTGGACATAGTTACAGGGGTGCTGTTGTCAGTGCGGGGTTTAGAACCATAGGTTATGTGCAGGTGAGTGGATGTACTGGACATAGTTACAGGGGTGCTGTTGTCAGTGCGGGGTTTAGAACCATAGGTTATGTGCAGGTGAGTGGATGTACTGGACATAGTTACAGGGGTGCTGTTGTTAGTGCGGGGTTTAGAACCATAGGTTATGTGGAGGTGAGTGGATGTACTGGACATAGTTACAGGGGTGCTGTTGTTAGTGCGGGGTTTAGAACCATAGGTTATGTGGAGGTGAGTGGATGTACTGGACATAGTTACAGGGGTGCTGTTGTTAGTGCGGGGTTTAGAACCATAGGTTATGTGGAGGTGAGTGGATGTACTGGACATAGTTACATAGTGCTGTTGTTAGTGCGGGGTTTAGAACCATAGGTTATGTGGAGGTGAGTGGATGTACTAGACATAGTTACAGGGGTGCTGTTGTTAGTGCGGGGTTTAGAACCATAGGTTATGTGGAGGTGAGTGGATGTACTGGACATAGTTACAGGGGTGCTGTTGTTAGTGCGGGGTTTAGAACCATAGGTTATGTGGAGGTGAGTGGATGTACTAGACATAGTTACAGGGGTGCTGTTGTTAGTGCGGGGTTTAAAACCATAGGTTATGTGGAGGTGAGTGGATGTACTGGACATAGTTACATAGTGCTGTTGTTAGTGCGGGGTTTAGAACCATAGGTTATGTGGAGGTGAGTGGATGTACTAGACATAGTTACAGGGGTGCTGTTGTTAGTGCGGGGTTTAGAACCATAGGTTATGTGGAGGTGAGTGGATGTACTGGACATAGTTACAGGGGTGCTGTTGTTAGTGCGGGGTTTAGAACCATAGGTTATGTGGAGGTGAGTGGATGTACTAGACATAGTTACAGGGGTGCTGTTGTTAGTGCGGGGTTTAAAACCATAGGTTATGTGGAGGTGAGTGGATGTACTGGACATAGTTACATAGTGCTGTTGTTAGTGCGGGGTTTAGAACCATAGGTTATGTGGAGGTGAGTGGATGTACTAGACATAGTTACAGGGGTGCTGTTGTTAGTGCGGGGTTTAGAACCATAGGTTATGTGGAGGTGAGTGGATGTACTGGACATAGTTACAGGGGTGCTGTTGTTAGTGCGGGGTTTAGAACCATAGGTTATGTGGATGTGAGTGGATGTACTAGACATAGTTACAGGGGTGCTGTTGTTAGTGTGGGGTTTAGAACCATAGGTTATGTGGAGGTGAGTGGATGTACTGGACATAGTTACATAGTGCTGTTGTTAGTGCGGGGTTTAGAACCATAGGTTATGTGGAGGTGAGTGGATGTACTGGACATAGTTACATAGTGCTGTTGTTAGTGCGGGGTTTAGAACCATAGGTTATGTGGAGGTGAGTGGATGTACTGGACATAGTTACATAGTGCTGTTGTTAGTGCGGGGTTTAGAACCATAGGTTATGTGGAGGTGAGTGGATGTACTAGACATAGTTACAGGGGTGCTGTTGTTAGTGCGGGGTTTAGAACCATAGGTTATGTGGAGGTGAGTGGATGTACTGGACATAGTTACAGGGGTGCAGAAATGAAAAATGTTTAACTAGCCCACCGGACCAGAATCAACAAAAATTTACTAGCCCACCAGAATTACTATTGGTCCGCCAGTCTAGAGAACAATATATTATTAACAATATTATAATACACAGTGTCTTCATTTCAAATTCTATACATGTATATAGATATATTGACAAAACATTATTCAGAACACTTGGTAAGTGATCAACATCACGGGGTAAACCAAATCAAAGAGATAGGTAGACTATTGGACTGGTAGTTGTATTTTTTAACTCGTCCATCAGAATTTTTACTCGCATTTGGCGAGCGTGCAAGTACTTTATATTCTGCAACCCTATAGTTACATGTATGTAATGCAATTTTTTACTAACATTTTGGGGTTTTTTTTCCATCTGAACGTTGTATATAGGTATCTATAAGTCGAGTAGAAATGTATATCCATGCTTTCCCATATTATAAAATATGTCATGATAAATCACATCATTATATTGAAATTATACCCAGAGTATATAAACACATTGTTTGTCATGGATGATGTGATATATATGTCTCCAAGCAATATTTCATATTTGGGAGGAGGGGAAGTGTCTATGGTCTAGCATTATATGGAGCATATATTACACAGTGGGATGGGGGTGTCTACATTGACAGTAATAGCATTATACATAGTATTTGAATAGCCCCTTCATTTTATATTTAACAGCATTATCATAATGTTAGGAATCATTTAAGGAGTGTCTGTTATTTCTTTTACCGTCATTGGGGTATGAACCAAACAAATCATTCGCAGACTGTGTGAATCAGCAGGTGAATTTAGTTTTTTCATACGTAGATGAATGTAAAGAAATAACAGACAATCCTTACAATTAAAGGGACACGCCCTAGTTACGGCTAGTTGTTAACCATTACGGCGTTGTTTTTCGCTATTAAACCCATTTTTCACAAATAAAATTGCACTTTACTTACATTTTATTATTTAGAATACACATTTCCATTCACCTGAAGTGCTTTTTGGTAATCCTGGTAATCCTGATGTTTGTAAAACCACGAAATGCATTTTTTTTATTTCTTAAAAAGCCGCGCGCACTCGAGAAAAAACCGTTAAGCAAGCGAGGTCCAAACTATTTTTAGAGGGAATCTTCCTGTGTAAACGTCATAGACGTTGGTATACCACGTGACCATTATCATTTTGGTTTGTTTTGTTTTCTCGTGCACGGTTCGTGCAATCAACATCCGATTTGTTGTCATTTGCTTGTTGTTCATTTGTGAGATTTTTCTTCACAGTTCGTGAACATTTTCAGTAACAATAAAGTTCAGACAAGTAAGTGTCTCAATACAAAACATTACAAACCCTTAAAACCAATAATTTTGATAAGTCTTACGATATCTGGAGAGGGGATACAACCAGGACAGAACAGTTGGAACATGTCCAGGAGAGGTGAAAGGAACGCACCCCAAGTCTGTGTGCACTCTGTGAAATTTGTCGTGACATAGGTATTGTTGTGCTTCGAGCGACATCTACCAGTGACATCAGAATACTAACTTTCAAAATTATTTCAAGCAATTGGGACATGGGGATTCCCATGGTATTTATCGATATAAAACCTGCTTTTTCACTCCATTTGATAAAAACGTGATCTAAGTGTGTTACAGGTTTGTAGATTAACCAAATTATAATTTATTTTCGCTGGATGGAACTAGGGCGTGCGGCTTTAAATTTGAAACATAAGCCCTACTTACTAATAATAACACTAAAAGTTCATATACTGATGGAAAGAAATAAGGGAACACATCAATTTGTAGACCAAATTTAATTCACTGTACTAGTGTAGTAATGTCTGTATTTCATACCAAGTTGTAATGTGGGATTGAATGTCTGTAGTGTTGAATGTGCTGCTTATATGTTCCCAGTCAACTTCTGACAATATCAATTCATTTTTGATGCAGTCATTATTTGTTGTTGCTATCTGTTTGATCCTTTATTTCTTTCCATCGGTATATTTTATTTTGAATTATTGTTTTGGTACTAAACAACAACGCTCACTAAGACGAAGTGCCAATATAAAGTGATATCCTCAGATTTGACGCTACCTGACATTATCTTTATGTTCATCGAGAAATTAACAAACTTGTTAAATTTTAATGAATTTAAAGGAAATTTAATTATTATTATTTACAGCGGAGCTGGATAAAGCAATACAGGCTTTGTCATTTGGTGCTAAGGCAGGCACATCATTTCAGGACAGAATTGGACTTTTGTATCAAATCACAGCATTAAGGAGTAAGTAGAAGGATGTAGATATTTCTTTAACTCTTTCCTAAACTTGCTACTAAAGAAGCGGGCCCTATACCCAAGACTTGAAATTCATTTTGTGGAATTAAAAGTAATGTTTGCTTCTGACATTTTAATCTTGAAGCAGGCATCGGAAAATTGCAAGAACGATAATTTTTCCATCAGTAGCAAGGGATCTTTTATATGTACCATCCCACGGACAGGATAGCACATACCACAGCCTTTGATATACCAGTCGTGGTGCACTGGCTGTGATGAGAAATAGCCCAATGAGCCCACCGACGGGGATCGATCCCAGACCGACCGCGCATCAAGCGAGTGCTCTACCACTGGGCTACGTCCTGCCTCCATGGAAAGCAAAAGCTGCTTGTAAAATTATCTGATTATCAGAAATAATATTTTTACTTTGAGTGGTACATGTAATTACATCTTGGTAAAGTGCTTGGCTGATATGTGCGGTCGGTTTGGGATCGATCCCTGTTGGTGGGTCCATTGGGCTATTTTTCATTCCATCCAGTGTACAACAACTGGAATATCAAAGGTCATGGTATGTACTATCCTGTCTGTGGGATGGTGCATATAAAAGGTCCCTTGTTACTAATGGAAAAATGTAGCAGGTTTCCTCTCTAAGACTATATGTCAAATTTACTAAATGTTTGATATCCAATAGCCGATGATTAATAAATCAATGTACATGCTCTAGTGGTGTTGTTAAACAAAACTAATTTTTTAACTTTACCTCTTAGTGCCTCATAGAAAAAAAAAAAAAAATGTTGCACCCAAACTAGTGAGGTTAAAATCCCAGAATAAAAAAAGACTAATTGTTGTGCCTGAAAGCAGCTTTTATATGTGGCAACATATGCAGTTTAACACACTACGATTGGTATACCAAAGGCCGTGGTATGTTACATTCTTGTCTGGCATGGTACATATAGAAGATCCCATGCTATTAATCTAAGACTATATATGTATGTCAAAATTATAACATGTTTTGACATCCAAAAGCTGATGATTACGTTTTTAAATGTGCTCTAGTGGTGTTGTTAAACAAAACAAACAAACTTTAGACAGTTTAACAATAATAAAACGAAAACATACCAGGCCAAATTTACAAAACCTGTTTTTTACTTACTTGTGTGTAACTACATGCATTTACAGTGCTTAAACACCTGCGTTTAAGAAAAACAGGCTTTGTAAATTTGGCCTGGGTACGCTTTGTGTGTGTGTGTGTGTGTGTGTGTGTGTGTGTCTGTGTGTGTGTGTGTCTGTGTGTGTGTCTGTGTGTGTGTGTGGTTTTGTGTTTGTGTGTGTCTGTGTGTGTGTGTGTGCGTGTGTGGTTTGTGTGTGTGTCTGTGTGTGTGTGTGTGTGGTTTGTGTGTGTGTGTGGTTTGTGTGTGTGTGTCTGTGTGTGTGTCTGTGTTTGTGTGTGTGTGTGTGTGTGTGTGTGTGTGTGTGTGTGTGTGTGTGTGTGTGTCTGTGTCTGTGTGTGTGTGTTGTGTGTCTGTATGTGTGTGTGTGTGGTTTTGTGTTTGTGTGCATGTTTGCATTTGTATGGGTGGGTGAATGTGTGCATGTATTTATGTGAGAATACACAAGTATGTTTTGATGTTTCCATGTGTGTTTTCAAGCATGTATGTTTGCATGAGTGTCTCATGATCAATGACTTTTTTTTGTTTAAGTTTAATTTTTTTTTAAATTCTAAATTGCAATTTGCAGAGGAGTTGAAAGCTGTAAAAGATGAAAATCGTTATCTCAAAAGTAAGTCATTTATTATTTATAGCATATTAATCAAGCATCCATTTCATATCATGTTTATGTCCCTCGTGAAATAATGTTCAGTTGTCACAAGCTTTAGCGAGTGATAATGAAAGTTATTTCGCAAGGGACATAAACATGAAATGATATGGATGCTATTTTAATATCCTATTTATTACCTATTAATTGATTTCAATTTATATCACTAAACTCGTTTGATTAACATTCTGGTAAGGTTGTAGTGCGGCAGTCGTATTACGCCATCGCATGACGTTGTAGTGTTAATCCCACTTCGCATTCTAGTGATTTGTACCAGAACAGGTTTAACCATATGGGTAATAAATTATGTTATTTTACCCATAGTAATCAACATCAGGCTCACAGGCTTTAAAGGCGCTCAATCATGGATGGTTGACCTAATTATTGACCCAACAAAATATTATATGACAATATATACATTTGATTTGTACCTAAAAGTACTTTATTGAACCATCTACATAACCAGCATATTCCACTTATTATTGATATTTTATAAAAACATTTATTGAATTATGTCGACGGTCCATAATTCAGAGAAAAATAACGGCTATTTGGAGAGCAGAGGTGTGACATATTATTTTGAGTCATGTGATGGGCATTCCCCGAATAACCGCATTGTCAAAGTGATTTACTAAGCTCGTGTAACGAGAACACTTGACCGTCCTCTGCAACATGGGTAAACAGACAAAAACAACAATGAAAATAAGTTATTAAAAATGAGTAAAAACATGTACTGAATGATAATAAGCTTATACATTAATATATTTTAGTAACAGAAGCATGTTAAACGTCGACAATCTCGACTAGTTAGGCCTTTGCATCTATAGGTAAATTACCGGCCTCAGTGGCATCGTGACGTCAGTCTACAGGCTGGTAGGTACTGGGTTCGGATCCCAGTTGAGGCATGGGATTTGTGAGTGCTCCACAAGGCTCAATGGGTATAACTATAACTGGTTCAACAAAGGCCATGGTTTGTGCTATCCTGCCTGTGGAAAGGGCAAATAAAAGATCATGAAATAATATATAAGAAAATGTGCTAAAGTAGTGGTGGGTTTTGTTTTGTTTTCTGTGAAAGCAGGGTGTGTGTTTATTTTGTTAGAGAGAAAAAAAATGCAATCTGACTATGGCTAAAAACACAGGATAGTCCCTTTGATGCATGTATTAATATTGGTGTATTTTGAACATTATTCATTGATTACTCATTTTTATTACAAGGACTTGTACTGGTTTAATAAATTATTACCCACTCGACAACTCATCATTAGGGGGTTATAAACCAGTACAAGTGTATCATGTCTTGCCCAAATGTACTGACCCCATAACGTCACCATTCTAGTGACACACACCTTTTCTCTCCCCCTTTTTCCTCCTATTCTCTTTATCCCTCTATCTCTCTCTTCTCTGTTTCTCTTCCCCTCTACCCCCCCCCACCCCATCTCTGTCTCCCTCCCTCTATCTCTTATTTATCTCTCCATGTATCTCTCTGTCTCTTTCTATCTGTCTCTGTCTATCTATCTATCTCTTTATCTATCTCTGTCTCTCTGTCTCTGTCTCTCTCTCTCTCTCTCTCTCTCTCTCTCTCTGCCCCCTTCCATCTCACTCTCACTCTCTCTTGCTCGCTCTCTGTCTCTTTTTCTCTCTGCCACCCTCCCATCTCTCTCTCTCTCTCTCTCTCTCTCTCTCTCTCTCTCTCTCTCTCTCTCTCTCTCTCTCTCTCTCTCTCTCTCTCTCTCTCTCTCTCTCTCTCTCTCTCTGTAACTGGTTGGGAAAATCTCACAGCTTGCCTATTTTACAACACAGCTTGTGTAATTTCAATTTCAGGACGGACTAATTTACAAAACAGCTATGAAGATGAAGACGTATCCCAGTTATCACCAAGTCCTTAAAGGATACTCCACATTTATCATCAATGTTACATAATAAAAAGGAAGTCTTTGTGTTGAACTCTTTGGGTAACAGTCTTCCTTCTGCTAATGCTTAACAATACATTGTTTTATAATATAATGAAGTAAACAAAACAACCTAGCATGCTTTTAACTTGCCCCTTCGCTCACCGTACCTTAGCTCACCTCTGTCCGCATTGTGTTGTCAGCGTATGAAGCTATGGTCCTGCCCAGTGGTGAAGCATTCACCTCATGTGTGGTCAGTCTAGGATCGATCCCCGTCAGTGGGCCGTTGAGCTATTTTCTTATTTCAGCCAGTACACCGTGACTGATTTATCAAAGGTTGTGGTATGTGTTATCCTGTCTGTGGGATGGTGCATATAAAAAATCCCTTGTGACTAATCGAAATACTTTCCTTTCTTTGTTTTCCTTACCATATGTCTGACACCATATAACCTAAATAAAATGTGTTGAGTGTGTCGTTAAAAATAAACCTTTTCTTTCTTTCTTCTCTCTCTCTCAATGGGAAAATGTGGCAGGTTTTCTCTCTTAAGACTATATGTCAAAATTACCAAATGTTTGACATCCAATAGTCAGTGATTAATAAATCAATGTGCTCTAGTGGTGTCATCAAACAAAACAACTAATTTTTGCTGCATAATTATCGTCTCTTCACATTGTGCAATACGTGTTTTGATAGGTTATGATCAGGTGTAGGAGCGGGATGTAGCCAGTGCACCGCGACTAGTATATGAAAGGCCGTGGTATGTACTACCTTGTCTGTGGGATGGTGCACATAAAAGATCCCTTGCTGCTAATCGAAAAGAGTAGCCCATGATGTGGCAACAGCAGGTTTCCTCTCAAAATCTGTGTTTTCCTTAACCATATGTCTGACACCATATAACCATAAATAAAATGTGTTGAGTGCGTTGTTAAATAAAACATTTCTTTCCTTCCTTCCTGATCAGGTGATCGACTGTGTCACACAACTCCGCATAGATGTTCATGCAAAAAGTGTGAGCATGGTTCTTTCGATTTGTATTTTAATTAATGTTAGCAGCATAATTTAACAAAATATATATTTTAATAATTTTGTTTAGCCTTGAACATGTTTATAATATTGTTTGTGTAAACTTCACTGATGCATAATCTTTTTTATAAATAGCTAATTAAAGTGAACGACATAATTTTCCCGGTCTTCAATCTGTGCATTTTCTTACCTTGTTTACTTAGTTATTTTGGAAGTTATTTGTGTACTGTTTGTTCATTAATTGATGTGCAGTGTAATAAATAAAATACAATACTCGTTCCCATGTGAGACCATTTATATTACAACTTGTGTGATTGAAAATACACTCGTTGTAATATAAACGGTCTCACATGGGAACTCGTTTTAGAGTTTGGTTTTCAGAGTTGCTCCTTCTGGTGAGATCTGGTTTCACAACTACAGGAATCGAAGTAAATAGAGAACAGTCATTGAGGTACGAAAGAGGTCACCACATGTCAAAAAAAGTTGAGAACGGTACTTCGTTCTCTATAAAAGACTTTTTAAACTAAAACTACACCACCAATTACAATCAAATTTCATTTATTGTTAAATAGAGAATAATACATGAGTGTCAGTTAGATATCATTTATCTCAAGAGTTGTTTTAAAAATGTATCTAATGAGCGAAAGCGAGTTTGATACATTTTTAAACGAGTTGAGAGATAAATGGTATTTAATACATACAAATGTATTATTCTATTTCTTACATGTCGTCAAAAACCAGGTTTTAAACAAATTTTTACATCTTTTTTGACATAGTTATTTACAGCCATTGCATTTGTAGCTAACTCACAGACATGATAGTCAGGTTAACTATACATTACAGTGTAATCGATTTCCACGGTGTTGTTTTTCATTGGATTTATGGCACTGGTGACCTGGTCATCACTTAGGAGCAGCCAGCCTATATCTTGAAATTGTTAACACACGTACGTGTGTAAACAACCATGTGTTATTAAAAGTACTATGTTCTCACCAACGGGTGTGCAAGAAAAAAATAAAACAAACTACATGTACACCACCTATATTTGTTATTAGTCCTCTATCTGTCTGTCAGTCCGTCCGTCTGTTCCACATATATTTTACCAGATAGTTTGTAAGCAATGCCTTAAGATATTGAGCTGAAATTTTGTATTTATAACTTTATCATGTATAGTTAAAAGTTGGACTTTTAACGAAGATTTACCAATTTTTGAAATTATTATGACCAGATCAAGTTTTAACTTTCATGGCAATTTAAGGGTTGTAACTCTGTCAAACATGAAATATATCCAATTTTGACAGAGTTATGACCCTTGAATGAT
Source organism: Gigantopelta aegis (assembly GCF_016097555.1). Lineage (NCBI taxonomy): Eukaryota > Metazoa > Mollusca > Gastropoda > Neomphalida > Peltospiridae > Gigantopelta > Gigantopelta aegis. The sequence continues at coordinate 50,313,633 of NC_054700.1, forward strand.
GTCTGACGTGTATTGGTTCACAACCACTACACCCTCTTCTCTCTCACTAGCCACTAACTATGTAACAATGAACTCAGTAACAACTAACCCACTATCCTGGACAGATAGCGCATATAACTGAGGTGTGTGCCCAGGACAGCGTAAGCATGAGAAATGTGATTAAATCATTTTGATTCAATCCTGAACTAGTACTAATTGTTTTTGTTTTTTTAAAGATTCAGAATTTTACCTTAAATTTTAGTTTACTTACCTGTGGTATTTAGACACTGTATTTTAATTTTGAATTTTTATAAATATGGATTAGAAAATCACTTCATGTTAGTGACTTCCATTAAATACTATCATGTGTGCTACCTGGAGGTAATGGTGTGCGATCCAAACACTTTGTTAACCTCTTCCTTGGTGTCTGGTGCACAGCAATTGCATGTAGACAATGTATCCAAAGGCGGATCCGAGGGGGGAGGGGTCGCAGGTTCACATCTCTCATAATATATTCCACTTCCTTTTGTGGATTGTTTATTATTATTAGGTTGCCCCTTTCATGAATTCTTCCATGTGCCCCCCTCCCCCCCCAAAAAAATAAAATAAAAATAAATATATATATATATATATATATGTATGTTTCCTGGATCTGCCTCTGGTATCCATTCATATTAAATGACTACAACATATAGTTTGTAACAAAATAGTCATGGAAATAAACTAAGTACCACAGATAAAAAGTGTTCTGCGTTAGTTTATTGGATTTGTGCGAGTTACCATTTTACCACACAATCGATTATGGAATTTTATAATTGATCATCACATCAGAAGAGCAAAACTGATCAGTTTTCAATTATAATCAATCATTAGTACACCACTAATGAGCAGTCACTTACAGGGAACATACACGAGTCTATTAAAAGTGTAGTTATGTTTGGGTTCTGCATTAGTAAACGGTGGGGGTATAAGCGGTAGGGATGTAACCCAGTGGTAAAGTGGTCGCTTGATATGCGGTCGGTCTGGGATCAATCCTCGTCGGGGTTGGGTGGGGGCAACATTGGTCTATTTCTCGTTCCAGCCAGTGCATCAAAGGCCGTGGTATGTGCTATCCTCTCTGTGGGATGGTGCGTATAAAAGACCCCTTGCTACTAATGGAAACACATAGAGTGTTTCCTCTCTGTGGGATGATGCGTATAAAAGACCCCTTGCTACTAATGGAAACACATAGAGTGTATCCTCTCTGTGGGATGATGCGTATAAAAGACCCCTTGCTACTAATGGAAAAACATAGCATGTATCCTCTCTGTGGGATGATGCGTATAAAAGACCCCTTGCTACTAATGGAAAAACATAGAGTGTATCCTCTCTGTGGGATGATGCGTATAAAAGACCCCTTGCTACTAATGGAAACACATAGAGTGTATCCTCTCTGTGGGATGATGCGTATAAAAGACCCCTTGCTACTAATGGAAACACATAGAGTGTTTCCTCTCTGTGGGATGATGCGTATAAAAGACCCCTTGCTACTAATGGAAACACATAGAGTGTATCCTCTCTGTGGGATGATGCGTATAAAAGACCCCTTGCTACTAATGGAAACACATAGAGTGTTTCCTCTCTGTGGGATGATGCGTATAAAAGACCCCTTGCTACTAATGGAAAAACATAGAGTGTATCCTCTCTGTGGGATGATGCGTATAAAAGACCCCTTGCTACTAATGGAAAAACATAGCATGTATCCTCTCTGTGGGATGATGCGTATAAAAGACCCCTTGCTACTAATGGAAACACATAGAGTGTTTCCTCTCTGTGGGATGATGCGTATAAAAGACCCCTTGCTACTAATGGAAACACATAGAGTGTTTCCTCTCTGTGGGATGATGCGTATAAAAGACCCCTTGCTACTAATGGAAAACATAGAGTGTATCCTCTCTGTGGGATGATGCGTATAAAGACCCCTTGCTACTAATGGAAAAACATAGCATGTATCCTCTCTGTGGGATGATGCGTATAAAAGACCCCTTGCTACTAATGGAAACACATAGAGTGTATCCTCTCTGTGGGATGATGCGTATAAAAGACCCCTTGCTACTAATGGAAAAACATAGCATGTATCCTCTCTGTGGGATGATGCGTATAAAAGACCCCTTGCTACTAATGGAAAAACATAGCATGTATCCTCTCTGTGGGATGATGCGTATAAAAGACCCCTTGCTACTAATGGAAACACATAGAGTGTTTCCTGTCTGTGGGATGATGCGTATAAAAGACCCCTTGCTACTAATGGAAAAACATAGAGTGTATCCTCTCTGTGGGATGATGCGTATAAAAGACCCCTTGCTACTAATGGAAACACATAGAGTGTTTCCTCTCTGTGGGATGATGCGTATAAAAGACCCCTTGCTACTAATGGAAAAACATAGCATGTATCCTCTCTGTGGGATGATGCGTATAAAAGACCCCTTGCTACTAATGGAAAAACATAGCATGTATCCTCTCTGTGGGATGATGCGTATAAAAGACCCCTTGCTACTAATGGAAACACATAGAGTGTTTCCTCTCTGTGGGATGATGCGTATAAAAGACCCCTTGCTACTAATGGAAAAACATAGAGTGTATCCTCTCTGTGGGATGATGCGTATAAAAGACCCCTTGCTACTAATGGAAACACATAGAGTGTTTCCTCTCTGTGGGATGATGCGTATAAAAGACCCCTTGCTACTAATGGAAAAACATAGCATGTATCCTCTCTGTGGGATGATGCGTATAAAAGACCCCTTGCTACTAATGGAAAAACATAGCATGTATCCTCTCTGTGGGATAATGCGTATAAAAGACCCCTTGCTACTAATGGAAACACAGAGTGTTTCCTCTCTGTGGGATGATGCGTATAAAAGACCCCTTGCTACTAATGGAAAAACATAGAGTGTATCCTCTCTGTGGGATGATGCGTATAAAAGACCCCTTGCTACTAATGGAAACACATAGAGTGTTTCCTCTCTGTGGGATGATGCGTATAAAAGACCCCTTGCTACTAATGGAAAAACATAGCATGTATCCTCTCTGTGGGATGATGCGTATAAAAGACCCCTTGCTACTAATGGAAAAACATAGAGTGTTTCCTCTCTGTGGGATGATGCGTATAAAAGACCCCTTGCTACTAATGGAAACACATAGAGTGTTTCCTCTCTGTGGGATGATGCGTATAAAAGACCCCTTGCTACTAATGGAAAAACATAGAGTGTATCCTCTCTGTGGGATGATGCGTATAAAAGACCCCTTGCTACTAATGGAAACACATAGAGTGTTTCCTCTCTGTGGGATGATGCGTATGAAAGACCCCTTGCTACTAATGGAAAAACATAGAGTGTATCCTCTCTGTGGGATGATGCGTATAAAAGACCCCTTGCTACTAATGGAAACACATAGAGTGTATCCTCTCTGTGGGATGATGCGTATAAAAGACCCCTTGCTACTAATGGAAACACATAGAGTGTTCCTCTCTGTGGGATAGATAAAAGACCCCTGCTACTAATGGAAACACATAGAGTCCTCTCTGTGGGATGATGCGTATGAAAGACCCCTTGCTACTAATGGAAAAACATAGAGTGTATCCTCTCTGTGGGATGATGCGTATGAAAGACCCCTTGCTACTAATGGAAAAACGTAGCATGTATCCTCTCTGTGGGATGATGCATATAAAAGACCCCTTGCTACTAATGGAAAAACATAGCATGTATCCTCTCTGTGGGATGATGCGTATGAAAGACCCCTTGCTACTAATGGAAAAACAGAGTGTATCCTCTCTGTGGGATGATGCGTATGAAAGACCCCTTGCTACTAATGGAAAAACATAGTGTTTCCTCTATGACTAGCAGTAAAACCCCCAAATGTTTTACATCCAATAGCCGATAATTAATAAGTCAATGTGCTCTTGTGGTGTCGTTAAACAAAACAATATTTAACTTAATTTAGATACGTTTCATGTAGACTAGTGCGATATCGACCGTACCTTGAAGAATGTATGTAGATGTATTTATCTGCTGATTTTTACTTTAGATACAACGTTTCATGTAATATATAGACAATACTACATGAGCGGCCATTAGATACCGTTTATCTTTAGAGTTGTTTAAAAACATATCAAATGAGCGAAAACGAATTGGATACATTTTTAAACAGGTTGTAAAATAAATGGTACCTAACGGACACGAATGTAGTATTCTATTTCTTACCATCTTCAGAAATTTAAATGTCTTTTCCAACTATTATAGTTAACTTGTGCATCACAGACAAGTCAATTTCAGGTTAACTTGTACCTCATATCTAGTGATCCATTTCTACCATGCTTTTCCATTGGATGGTGTGACATTGGTGACCTGGTCATCACCTACATGTAGGAGCAGCCAGTCGTATGTCTGTCAAATGTTATTGCATGTATATGTGTTAACAAGAATATGTTATCAAAAATAACTAATAATATTCTTACCAACAGGTGCTGGGCTCGAACCTAACGGCGGCACCGATGGCAATTGCCGTCGTTGAGATATAAATTGCTGTAGGTAGAAAGCATCACCGATGGCATTTTTGTGCCATCCGTAAAGCTCCTCAACAATGGCGAAATGTATACCTGGTGTACATTAGCTGCTAATATTTAACATTTGCACATTTAAAAGATAGTTGACATATAACAAGATAGCCTTTCAGTCAGGTGTATTTGCTGCAAATGTCACTTTAAAAAAAATTGCCATAGGCAGGTTCAAAAAGGACTGTTTCACTCATTGCATTTTTTTTTTTAAATTGCTGTGGGAGACAAATTCTTAAGTTCGAGCCCTGAGGTGTGTAAGAAATGGACTTAGCCTCGTCTAGAATGTAGATGTCTTAATCTGCTGCCGTTTAATTTAGCCACGTCTAGAATGTAGATGTCTTAATCTGCTGCCGTTTACTTTAGCCACTTTAGACACTTTACCTCTGGGCTCCGTCCCACCCCAAGGCCCGCTGTAGACACTTTACCTCTGGGCTCCTTCCCACCCCAAGGCCCGCTGTAGACACTTTACCTCTGGGCTCCGTCCCACCCCAAGGCCCGCTGTAGACACTTTACCTCTGGGCTCCGTCCCACCCCAAGGCCCGCTGTAGACACTTTACCTCTGGGCTCCTTCCCACCCCAAGGCCCGCTGTAGACACTTTACCTCTGGGCTCCGTCCCACCCCAAGGCCCGCTGTAGACACTTTACCTCTGGGCTCCGTCCCACCCCAAGGCCCGCTGTAGACACTTTACCTGTGGGCTCCGTCCCACCCCAAGGCCCGCTGTAGACACTTTACCTCTGGGCTACGTACCCCCCCCCCCCGCTGTAGACACTTTACCTCTGGGCTACGTCCCACCCCCAGCTGTAGACACTTTACCTCTGGGCTACGTCCCACCCCAAGGCCCGCTGTAGACACTTTACCTCTGGGCTCCATCCCACCCCAAGGCCCGCTGTAGACACTTTACCTCTGGGCTCCATCCCACCCCAAGGCCCGCTGTAGACACTTTACCTCTGGGCTCCGTCCCACCCCAAGGCCCGCTGTAGACACTCCCTAGGCTCCCGCTGTAGACACTTTACCTCTGGGCTACGTCCCACCCCAAGGCCCGCTGTAGACACTTTACCTCTTAGCTACGTCCCGCCTTGGCTGTAGACACTTTACCTCTGGGCTCCGTCCCACCCCCAGGCCCGCTGTAGACACTTTACCTCTGGGCTACGTCCCACCCCAAGGCCCGCTGTAGACACTTTACCTCTTAGCTACGTCCCGCCTTGGCTGTAGACACTTTACCTCTGGGCTCCGTCCCACCCCAAGGCTCGCTGTAGACACTTTACCTCTGGGCTCCGTCCCACCCCAAGGCCCGCTGTAGACACTTTACCTGTGGGCTCCGTCCCACCCCAAGGCCCGCTGTAGACACTTTACCTCTGGGCTCCATCCCACACCAAGGCCCGCTGTAGACACTTTACCTCTGGGCTATGTCCCGCCTTGGCTGTAGACACTTTACCTCTGGGCTCCGTCCCACCCCAAGGCCTGCTGTAGACACTTTACCTCTGGGCTCCGTCCCACCCCCAGGCCCGCTGTAGACACTTTACCTCTTGGGCTCTGTCCCACCCCAAGGCCCGCTGTAGACACTTTACCTCTGGGCTCCGTCCCACCCCAAGGCCCGCTGTAGACACTTTACCTCTTGGGCTCCGTCCCACCCCAAGGCCCGCTGTAGACACTTTACCTCTTGGGCTCCGTCCCACCCCAAGGCCCGCTGTAGACACTTTACCTCTGGGCTCCATCCCACCCCAAGGCTCGCTGTAGACACTTTATCTCTGGGCTACGTCCCACCCCAAGGCTCACTATAGATACAAATTTTCGTATAATGACGTGGATGGTAGTCTCATTAGAATGTAGATATTCAATTAACTCGTCAACTCAATTAAATGAACACAGTTGTAAGGTAAAGTTACTTTATTAAAATGTAAACATACTGTTTAATGACTAATAATAGCAGGTCTTTGAAAAAAAAGTGAAATTTATTGCAATGTCATAGGAATATGGTTTCATACAAGGATATCTCTTTTATTTTGGTCCGTCCGGAACACTAGTTCACTGCAACTAATGTTGAGACATCTCAACCTTGTAGAGACCAACATATATATGTACATATATATACACATACACACATTAAATCTAATTTATTAAGTACTGGGCTTATAACATTTGTAAAAAATTAAATATTATATTAAAGTCTTTAATAGTTTTGCCCAATAAAAAAAAAATGTAGTTTTGTCTTCGAGTTTAGACTTTTATAAATTCGAAATTAATTTTGTGGAGTAGGAAGCAATCTGTGTTAAAGGGACATTCCTGAGTTTGCTGCAATTTTTAAGATATTATCGACTAACAGAGACTTTTGAACGATTGTAATTACATACCAAATATATTTTTCTGCATAAAATATGAGTGGCTGTATATTAAACGTGTTACTGATCGTTCTAATATTTGTACTAGGTTCAATTTCTTTTTATTTCCTAAAATATAATTTTTTCGTACTTACGAAATTATTTGAAGACAAAATCCAGTTTGTGCTTCTTAACAAATATTAAGACGACCAGAAACACACTGAATATACAGACACTGAAATTCTAAACAAGAAAATATGTAAGTTTAATCGTAGAAATATTTTATTAGTCGGAAACATCTTACAATGCAGCAAACTCAGGAATGTCCCTTTAATTTGGAAACAATTTTTAGAAATTAAGAAGCATTTCTAAAAACTATATATAGTCTGTCTTATTTTCCTATAAACATGTTTTTTTTAATAAATAATTTCAGTTTGGTTTAAAGTAAGAAGAAAAGTAAAAGTGTTTTGAAAATAAAACAAATATATATACTATTTTTGTGTCCAATTTAGAAAACAATCGGCTCAGAAAAAAGGCATTCCCCGTGGGACGGACTATAGACTCCTTTCATTGACTTACAGTGCACATTTTTCAACAGTAAAGCAAAAACAAACTTCAGACAAACGTGAAAAAAAAAAATGTTATGCTTTATATTATCACACATTAAAGGCCACTGACCTATTTAATGGCCTAACAAAATATTACCTGAACAAGAACAATTTGATTTGTCAATAAATGCACTTTATTCAACCATTTTCATAACCACCATATTCCATTTATTAATGATATTTTGTAAAAATAATTGAATTATGGCAATGGTCCATAATTAAAAAACTAAAATTGCCGAGAGTTGACATGGATTTCATTCCATCAGGGTTCAGTTAAAGTGATGCAATAGCTAGATTTGGTTTTCAACAATTAATGTAATTTTTATTTATTATCCATTTTTAGAGAAATAAGGTCCTTAAATCCGTGACAGTATGCCTTTAAAATTAGAACTTTTGGATATATCTAGAATATGATCAAAATTGTGATGGAAATTGGGAATGCAAAAGCTACTTGTAAAACCGATTATCAAAAAGGATGCATTGTGTGCATTTCGAGCGGTATTTCTGGCCTAGTATATACTCTGTCAATTTTGAGTCTTGCCAAAACAGTCACTCCAAGCATTAATAAAGTGTTGGCCATACATGTAGATGCGTGAGTCATGAGATTCCAAAAATGCTGAGTCAAAACTATAAAGATGAAAAAGCATGGTGCAGAGTTGACTTTAAATCAAAATAATGCTGTGTCGGTTTAAGCAGTTGCGGTGCCCATAGCAAAACTGTAGCATACTATATACATGTCGCCTATACTACAATAGGCTCACAAAGTTATAAAATAAATGACCCCTCCACCCCCATCCTACCATAGGCTTACAGTTACAAAAATAAAACAAATTGTGCGGGGAATCGGTCACATGTATAGTAGTAACAGTAACCTTGCCAACAATACTAATAATTACAGTAAACGCCATTAAAGTCGCACACCCTAGTTTCAGCCCATGGAAATGATCACTTAAGTTTGGTTAATGTACAAACTTGCAACACATCAGGATAAAGTTACAATAGAGTGAAACAAGAGTCTGTGAAGCTGAAACGGGCTAATTAATACCACCTAAAATAGACTAGAGCTCGTCTTCATAACAGTTAATTCTCAGACCTTAACGGGACACACCCTAGTTTCAACCCATGAAAAGTAACACTAAGTTTGGTTAATTTACAAACTTGCAACACATCAGGATAAAGTTACAATAGAGTGAAACAAGAGTCTGTGAAGCTGAAACGGGCTAATTAATACCACCTAAAATAGACTAGAGCTCGTCTTCATAACAGTTAATTCTCAGACCTTAACGGGACACACCCTAGTTTCAACCCATGAAAAGTAACACTAAGTTTGGTTAATGTACAAACTTGCAACACATCAGGATATAGTTACAATAGAGTGAAACAAGAGGCCGATGTTGAAACAGGTTAATTAATACCATCTAAAATAAGATGTAGTATCCATAACCGTTTCTTCTCGGCTAGACCTTAATTTTTAAACACCACGGCCTATTTTTCACTATTATAACAGTCTCTGATAACTGAAATCAGACATTACTTACATGGTGTTGTTTAGATTATCAATTTCCATATATCAAACGTGTTTCTTATCATCATGGTGCTTCTAATATTACAAACTGCAGTTTTCAGTTTTTAAAACGAACGCACCTCAGAGAAGCGACGGCTATGATAAAAAGTACAAGGCTATTTTAAGGGTATTTCCTCATTTAACGTTAGACTTTGTTTCTCTCTAACAAAACAAGTTTGTTTTGTTCAACGACACCACTAGAGCACATTAATTAACTAACCATCGGTTATCGGATGTCAAACATTTGGTCATTCTGACACATAGTCATCAGAGGAAACCTGCTTCATTTTTCTTAATGCAGCAAGGGATCTTTTGTATGCACTTTCCCAGACAGGAAAGCACATACCACGGCATTTGTCCAGTTGAGGTGCACTGAAATGTGTTACATTAGTTTGTACATTAACCAAACTTAGTGTCCATTTTCAGTCTGAGACTTTCATCCAGCACTGAATGAATGAATGTACATACATGGTTACATCACAATCAACAAAGTATGCAAAATAAAAAAGCTACCACATAAAAAGATCTACATAGTGTGCATACATCACACACAAAATTGTAAAAAATTAAAATCATAAAATGTCAGCTGTACAGATTCCAGAGTTACTCGATACATACGAAAGAAAGAGAGGAAGAAACGTTTTATTTAACGATGCATTCAACACATTTTATTTACGGTTATATGGCATCAGACATATGTTTAAGGACCACACAGATATTGAGAGAGGAAACCCGCTGTCGCCACTTCATGGGCTACTCTTTTCGATTAGCAGCAAGGGATCTTTATATGCACCATCCCACAGACAGGATAGTACATACCACAGCCTTTGATATACCAGTTGTGGTGCAATGGCTGGAACGAGAAATAGCCCAATGGGCCCACCGACGGGGATCGATCCCAGACCGACCGCGCATCGAGCGAGCTCTTCCCCACTGGGCTACATCCCGCCCCTCGATACATACGAGGCCGCAAGTCACCACTGTCATTCAGAACATTGCTTAGTCAGCCTCGTCTATTCACAGGCACAGCCGAAGCAAGTAGACATTGGGGGGGGGGGGGGGGGGGCTGACTCAGATCGAGGGCACAAAGCAAAGTTTTAAGGGCGTTCGGGGGTATATGCTCCCCCTTAAAATTTTAAAAACTAGATTTCTTGAAATGCAATTTCCTACATTCTACATGTAAAATTCATTTCTGCCTAAAGAGTTACTAACAATAGTATTTTTTATTTAGAATTATTGGGAGGGGGCTGGAGCCCCCCAAGCTTCCCCCTGCTCCTCCATGCCGGATTCAAACATAAAAGAATATTTATGGAAAAACATCCACATCACATCATTTAATTAGTTGCTATTAAAATAAGTTTAATGATGCTCTGTTGTTCTTAACGGCTATTAGAATTTGAACATACATATCTGTCAAACGTGGGTGGTTTAGAAGATAACACATGAAACACGGCTATACGGGTACATGTAGATAGAGTTAAAATATCTTCTTTTGTAGCATGCAATCTGGCTTTAGTTTAAAGTTAAGATGTTTTCTTGTTAATTATGAAATCCAGCTTTAGAGAGTTATCTCATTTTATGCAATCTGGCTTTAGTTTAAAGTTAAGATGTTTTCTTGTTAATTATGAAATCCAGCTTTAGATAGTTATCTCATTTTCGTTTTTAGCATAAAATCTGGCTTTAAATAATTAAGATATTTTCATGTTTAGCATTGTGGCCTTAAATAGAGTTGAGATATTTTCATGTTTAGCATGAAATCCAGCCTTAAATAGAGTTGAGATATTTTCATGTTTAGCATGAAATCCAGCCTTAAATAGAGCTGAGATATTTTCATGTTGAGCATGAAATCCAGCCTTAAATAGAGTTGAGATATTTTCACGTTGAGCATGAAATTTGGTTTTAAATAGAATCGAGATATGTTATTTTTAGCATGAAATCAGGTTTTAGATAAGTGTTGAGATGCTTTGTTTTTAGCATGAAATCCGCCTTTAGACAGAGTTGAGATATCTTCTTGTTGAGCATGAAATCCGGCTTTAGATAGAGTTGAGATATCTTGTTGTTTAGCATGAAATCTGGCTTTAAATAGAGTTGAGATATCTTCTTGTTGAGCATGAAATCTGGCTTTAGATAGAGTTGAGAAATCTTGTTGTTTAGCATGAAATCCGGCTTTAAATAGAGTTGAGATATCTGGTTGTTGAGCCAAAGAGGACATCTTCATCATCATCCAGAAGTGGTGTGCTCCTGAACAATCGAGTAGTCTCCCCTGGCTCGTTCTGCCACGTCTGCTCTGCTTCTTCGTAATTCACTGTCCGGATGTAGCCATCAGACCAGGGTTGTCGTTTGCCCGACGCAAACAGAGCATAGAAGATGACCCCAGCGAAGTGGATCACTGCAGCCGTGAGGAACAGATGCTGCCAGTCCAGTAGTGTTTGTTCTCTATCCTGTAACAAAACCACAAATGATACACATGAATTGTTCCCATCCCACTGGTTGTGCATGGGTATTATTTAACGCTGACACAACATAATTAGCATACAAGGTGGGAGTGGGAGGGGCAGCTGCCCCCCCCCCCTCCCCTAGTGCTTGAGCAAAACTTCAAATCTGGGCAAAACTTATACAGATGTTCGAACAAAATATGCTAACCTGAGACCCTTTTTACTATATATTTCCATCATTCTATCCACAAAATTAGTTGTAATTCAGTTATTCGTTTGCAACCCTATATCAGTGGTTGCAAAACAAGGCATCCCTACTACCCTCATTTCCGACGTCTATTTTCGCCACAGTTGCTCAGACTCCAGTTCATATTTTCTTGGTTCTTGTCTGAATGTATAGCTCGGCTTCTATGGGTTAATGTCTTCAGGAAAACTTTGAGTTTCCCATGAATACAGCGTCCATTACTGCTCATTGCCTTTGTTTTTAAAATATATTTTGTTTTGAAACAAAAACAAATGTTATTATATCCAGATTTGGGCATTTTCGTTTAATTCGGGCAAACCTAGCCTGCCCCCACCTCCCACCCCTCCTACAAAAATGGGAACCTGTATGCCTATGAGCATAAAAGATATAATTAAAAAACTGAACTGTTGGAGTTTTTGTTTTAATAATATATATATATATATATATATATATATATATATATATATATATATATATATATATATATATACACCTCGTCATAAATATCGCACCACCCAATTTGTTCACTAAGTAAAACTGGATCTTCAGCCTCATAAAAATGGTGCTTTTCTAAGCACATTAAACTGTTTATATGGCCTCATGTGAGCGTTCAGTCAGAAAATTTACAACACAAGACCGAATTTGAGCACTAAATGAGGGTTTAATTGTAGCAAAGTAAAGTTCACTAAAATCACCGTAAAATACGGTGAAATAAGTATGGCTGCCGGGGTCGTTACAACAGACACACAACACAGTTCACATTTCATTAATGTCAAACACACTAGTAAGGTCCACAATGACTGGCTAACTCAGTATCTGGTGTAACCGCCTCGCACTTAGATAACATGTTCTACACGCCTTCTCATGCTTGTCACCAGACGTCTGATGCTCTGTTGAGGGATCTGCTGCCACTCATCATGCAATGCATGGGTCAATTCCTGAAGGTTCTGAACTGGAGGATCCCTTGCTCTCACCCTACGTCCCAAAATGTCCCACAAATGCTCAATAGGATTTAGGTCTGGACTTCTGGCAGGCCATGGTAGTGTCTCAATGGCGTTGTGTTGGAGATGCTGAACAACAGCTCGAGCACGATGTGGTCTGGCATTATCGTCCATGAAGACTGGACGTGTGGCGAGAGCATGGTTATCGAAATGAGGCACAACAGCACCGTCCAGGATCAAGTTCTGGTACATCTGTCCATTCAGTGTTCCGGGAACTGTGATGAGGTCAAGTTTACAATCATAGGAACAACACCCCCACACCATGACGGATCCACCCCCAAATGGAACCTCAGCTTGAATGTTCCTCTGATCATATGCTGTGCCTCTCTGCCTCCAAACTCGTGCCCTCCCGTCTGTATGATGCAGCAAAAATCTGCTTTCATCGGACCAGTGGATCCTTCTCCATGTCCTCAGGTTCCAGCGATTACGTGCTTGGCACCAGGCTAAACGGGCATGGCGGTGCTGATTTGTGAGGAGTGGACGTCTGATTGGTCGTCTTGCTCTCAATCCTGCAGAATTTAGGCATCGTCTGATGGTGCTGATGGACACTCTGTTGTATGGATGCCATCCATGTCGCAGCTGTGTACAAGTAGACTTTGGGCTTCGTCTGGCTTGGCGTACGAGAGCACGGTCTTCCCTGTCATTGGTTTTTCTGGGACGTCCAGACCTCGGTGCATCCTTCACTTCACCGGAAGCAGTATGTTTACGTATTAGCCTGCTGATGACAGTGTGATTAATGTTCAATTGTGTTCCAATAGCACGACATGACATACCAGTCTGGTGCATACCAATAATTCGCCATCTTTGGTTCAGAGGCACTGGATGCTTGGGCATTTCACTGGTTGGTCAAAATAAAGCTTAATTTATGCCTAAAATCAAATTTTAGCTGTGTCTGCCAACATAACATACACCAAAAGAGGCTATGTGCATACTGCATTGTTAGCAAACCGACCCCCGGATCAATCATGCTCGACTGAGCATGCATGTGCAGCTCGGAACAGGGTGTGTTTGTGATATTATGTTCACAGATGTTGTAGTATATTAAATATATACTTGTAGTTTAAAAAACCGAAAGTTATATTTTCTAATTTTACTTTAAAATGTGTGGTGCAATATTTATGACAAGGTGTATATATATATATATAGTTTAGGCGCAAAACGCGATATATCCATTTTTCATTTTCAGTAAATGTGATTTATTTTAATTGGCGTATATCGCGTTTTGTTAAAAAAAAAAACGGGATTTACCCAATACAATTTCATAAGGAACAAACGCGTTTCGCGGCAAATCAGCGGGCCTACGATTAGCCCTTACTGACATACAATAATGGCTTTAACTAAAAAAAGAAAAGAAAAAGGTTTATATCGAGTTTTGCACCTGAACTCTTCATATATACTGATGCCAATATATATATATATTATTAGTCTCCTTTGACCCAGTCCAAGTTTCCTCTAACGCCCTAACCAGGTCCCAATTTCCTGTTACCCAAGCCCAGAGTCTTCAGTACCAGTGCAAAATCATTTCATCTCTTATTAGTATAGTAGTGTCGGTTAGAGTGTCCAGCTTGCTTCCAGGCAATATTCAATAGTCTGAGCATTATCTAACAATTTTTATGCAGATTTTCATGTGTTTTTCTGTGTGCCATGAATAATCTGCATACATCCCTATGCATGTGGCAATGATGGGATGGTCACGTGACTTTCTGCACATGCATTTCGTGTTGACAAACAATGACCATGCACGTGCACCATCGTGAAAGGATGAATCGAACATTGGGTGAACACGGAATTTATCAATTATAGTTGTCCCATCCTCCTATAAAAATGTTTTTGGTAAATAATTTCAGTTTGGTTTGACGTAAGAAGAAAAGTAAACGTTTTTGAAAGAAAAACAAACTATTTTTGTGTGCAGTTTAGAAAACAATCGGCTCATAAATAAATAACTTGTATTAAATTCCATAGTATGAAAATAGGCATTCCCTGTGGGATGGACATATAGGTTACTTTAAGAAGCAGAAAAAAAAAAAGAGTTGTTTCTTTTTGTTTCGGTATACATTCATATATCTTACAACAGGGCTCAAACTTAACGACGGCACCAACGGCAATTGCCGTCGTTAAGATATAAATTGCTGTAGGTAGAGACCATCAATTGCCGTTGTTGAGAAATATATTGCTGTAGGTAGAGACCATCACTGATGGTACTTTGCTGCCATCGTTAAAGCTCCTCAACAATGGCAAAATATATACTGTCTGCCAATATTTAACATTTGCACATTTGAAATATGTCTACATAGAGCACAATAGCCTTTCAGTCATGTTTATTTATTACTTTTTTTAAAAATTGCCACAGGCAGGCTCACAATAGCCATTGGTGGGATGTTTCACCCATGGTAATGTTTTTAAAAATTGCCACAGGCAGGCTCACAATAGCCATTGGTGGGACGTTTCACCTATGGTAATGTTTTTAAAAATTGCCAGAGGCAGGCTCACAATAGCCATTGGTGGGACGTTTCACCCATGGTAATGTTCTTAAAAATTGCCACAGGCAGGCTCACAATAGCCATTGGTGGGACGTTTCACCTATGGTAATGTTTTTAAAAATTGCCACAGGCAGGCTCACAATAGCCATTGGTGGGATGTTTCACCCATGGTAATGTTTTTAAAAATTGCCACAGGCAGGCTCACAATAGCCATTGGTGGGACGTTTCACCTATGGTAATGTTTTTAAAAATTGCCAGAGGCAGGCTCACAATAGCCATTGGTGGGACGTTTCACCCATGGTAATGTTCTTAAAAATTGCCACAGGCAGGCTCACAATAGCCATTGGTGGGACGTTTCACCTATGGTAATGTTTTTAAAAATTGCCACAGGCAGGCTCACAATAGCCATTGGTGGGACGTTTCACCTATGGTAATGTTTTTAAAAATTGCCACAGGCAGGCTCACAATAGCCATTGGTGGGACGTTTCACCTATGGTAATGTTTTTAAAAATTGCCACAGGCAGGCTCACAATAGCCATTGGTGGGACGTTTCACCCATGGTAATGTTTTTAAAAATTGCCATAGGCAGGCTCACAATAGCCATTGGTGGGACGTTTCACCCATGGTAATGTTTTTAAAAATTGCCGTGGGAGACAAATTCTTAAGTTCGAGCCCTGTTACAATATTAGTATATACTAGTGACAGTAACGGGCTTTGAAGTTTATATACCTTGATTTCTCCAGCGAGCTGTGAGGCGACGATGGTGCTAAAAATAGCACCAATAGATCCCAGACGAACAATTCCTGTGATGACACTGGCATACTGCGGGGCAAGATCGAGCGGGTTTACCTGATATCCTGAGTAAAAAGAATAAACCATTTAATATTATTAAACCTGTCAGTGGGAAGTCTGGCACACAGTGGTGGGGGTCTAGACCAAGACCAAATTGTTTAACGTGCACATTCAGAGCAAGCTGTTGTAGCGCACGCCTGTCCTGAGCACAGGTGCCTCGACCGGCTCCTCTGTCCAGGACAGGATGTGGGGGTCTAGACTGGTAAGTCAAGTTTATAATGGTTGTAGAGTCATGCAGTTCCGAACAACCACCACCATCCACATGCGCCTGCCTGTATACAAATTCCTTATATATGGACATATAGGTTACTTTAAGAAGCAGTGTGTTATTGAATGGGGAGAAGAAAAAGTGTTTATAGTGGCTGTCGAGTCATGCATTCCCCAACAACCAGCACCATACTGGGGCTACACCATTGCCATCCACACGCGCCTGTATCAGTGCTGTCAAGTCTTACGCATTCAGTGTGAGTCTCACGCCCCTGTATCAGTGCTGTCAAGTCTTACGCATTCAGCGTGAGTCTCACGCCCCTGTATCAGTGCTGTCAAGTCTTACGCATTCAGCGTGAGTCTCACGCCCCTGTATCAGTGCTGTCAAGTCTTACGCATTCAGCGTGAGTCTCACGCCCCTGTATCAGTCCTGTCAAGTCTTACACATTCAGCGTGAGTCTCACGCATTTGAACGTTGTGTCATGCTCTCACACCGGTACATGATTTTCTCACACATTTTTAAACATTATAGAAATGGGTTTTTTAAATTATACATATATATTTTTTGTTGTTCATTTAATCTCGATGACCGACAAACAAGACTGCGACTGTCAGCCGGCCTGGTTAAACATCGTAAGGCATTAAAATCATATAATAGGTGTCCACGTTGTTTATTGGTCAGATTCTCAAACTGTGACCAATTGTCAACGCGCTTATTTCCCAAACAGGTTTAATTGGATACACGATGTCGGACAAAATCTCACTCCTTGTGAAAGTTGTAACTTGAGAGCTCTGCTGTATGCCTGTATACAAATTCCTTATTAGTCGAGTGGCTACGCGTGCGGTTAGAATACAGTGATTGAAATAAATGGTTTCTAAAATAATCGCTCGCATCTGGTCAGGATACAGTTTTACCGCAAGCGATTATTTTAGAATTTTTAATTTAAATCTGTTGTGTCGCACGTGTCCAGTTATAATTGAAATCAATGATTTCTAAAATAATCGCTTGCGTCAGGTTACATCTTTAAATGTGTCTGATTGGTTAATATGTCTCTCGCTAGTGTCGTGCGAGAAACAATAGAAACAATTACTATTGGTATTGTTTCATGCTCTCGACTAAATCAATCTGTCTCGCTGTACATGTGCGGTTAGGATGCAAAAGTTGAAATCAATGGTTTCTAAAAAAACAAATACTGCTCGCGTCGCCCACGTTCAGTTAGGATACAGGCCCCCCCCCCCTCCCCCCAATAATTCTGAATCAAAAATATTATTTTAGTAGTAAATCTTAAGGATCTAAATGCATTTCAGGACATCTAGTTTTCAAAGTTTTACGGAAATACGGAAGCACCACCTAAACTGTATTGCAGCCAACCAAGCGCTTATAATAAGCTACTTAATTAACTTATAAAGTCCAGACTCAATCTCTAATGATGTCCCACACATACAATTTGTATGACGTTGTCATGTAGTGCTGCAACGATAAACCGGTATACCGCGATAATTGATCAGCTCGATACGAACCGCGGTACAGTTTTGTGTATCGCGATTTTTATACGCGTATCTTATTTGACTTGAAATAGGCAAACAAACAAACAAACAAAAACCACATCACTTTATTAATTGGTGATGACAGGAAATGTAACAATCACGTCAAGCGTAGTCAGCTTACTTGTTGGTATATGAAGTGATAGGTCGGTTATACTTGGTTCTAACTTCTAAACAAAACGTGTTAAAAGTCCAATGAAAATAACCAGTTAACGAGATTTACAAATAAATGTTTTGTTACTTACACATTATCATTCATTGTTCATTTACGTTGGAATATGGCTACGGCTATCATTTTCAAAGAAATAAACCAACAAATGAGAATCATACTTCGCTGTTTTTCATTGAACTCGGAATACTTAGGCTGATCGTTCAAAATACCTCGGCTAATAACCTCGGCTCTGATTCGGTCGATCTGCGACTCAATACATACATTTCTGTGTCAAACGAGCAGCAACGGAAAAGCCCGATAGTAAGGATTTCCGAATGTAACAATTTATTAATAGTTTGACACCGTCACACCGGTGTTCTAGTAGACTAGTATTGTGTTAAAAAATTAAAATATGGCCTAAAACATTTAGACTGACAGCTGAAACTAATAAAGATCATTAAAAAGTTATGCCTTCTGTTTTCATTAAAAAAAACACACCCATAAATATTAAATTTAAATAATATCAACAATATTGCAATACATATGGCAATACAGTTTCTTATATCGCAATATGGTTTTGACCGTATCGTTGCACCCCTATTATGACATTAGTGTCTCAGACTCTATTAGAGACTCGGGGGTGGGAGGTTTTGACCGTATTGTTGCACCCCTATTATGACATTAGTGTCTCAGACTCTATTAGAGACTTGGGGCGGGGAGGTTTTGACTGTATCGTTGCACCCCTATTATGACATTAGTGTCTCAGACTCTATTAGAGACTCGGAGGTGGGAGGTTTTGACCGTATCGTTGCACCCCTATTATGACATTAGTGTCTCAGACTTTATTAGAGACTCGGAGGTGGGAGGTTTTGACCGTATCGTTGCACCCTATTATGACATTAGTGTCTCAGACTATTAGAGACTCGGAGGTGGGAGGTTTTGACCGTATCGTTGCACCCCTATTATGACATTAGTGTCTCAGACTCTATTAGAGACTCGGAGGTGGGAGGTTTTGACCGTATCGTTGCACCCCTATTATGACATTAGTGTCTCAGACTCCATTAGAGACTCGGAGGTGGGAGGTTTTGACCGTATCGTTGCACCCCTATTATCACATTAGTGTCTCAGACTCCATTAGAGACTCGGAGGTGGGAGGTTTTGACCGTATCGTTGCACCCGTATTATGACATTAGTGTCTCAGACTCTTATTAGAGACTCGGAGGTGGGAGGTTTTGACCGTATCATTGCACCCCTATTATGACATTAGTGTCTCAGACTCTATTAGAGACTCGGAGGTGGGAGGTTTTGACCGTATCGTTGCACCCTATTATGACATTAGTGTCTCAGACTCTATTAGACTTGGAGGTGGGAGGTTTTGACCGTATCGTTGCACCCCTATTATGACATTAGTGTCTCAGACTCTATTAGAGACTTTTGACCGTATCATTGCACCCCTATTATGACATTAGTGTCTCAGACTCTATTAGAGACTTTTGACCATATCATTGCACCCCTATTATGACATTAGAGTCTCAGACTCTATTAGAGACTCGGAGGTGGGAGGTTTTGACCGTATCGTTGCACCCTATTATGACATTAGTGTCTCAGACTCTATTAGAGACTCGGAGGTGGGAGGTTTTGACCGTATCGTTGCACCCTATTATGACATTAGTGTCTCAGACTCTATTAGAGACTCGGAGGTGGGAGGTTTTGACCGTATCGTTGCACCCCTATTATGACATTAGTGTCTCAGACTCCATTAGAGACTCGGAGGTGGGAGGTTTTGACTGTATCGTTGCACCCCTATTATGACATTAGTGTCTCAGACTCCATTAGAGACTCGGAGGTGGGAGGTTTTGACTGTATCGTTGCACCCCTATTATGACATTAGTGTCTCAGACTCTATTAGAGACTTGGAGGTGGGAGGTTTTGACCGTATCATTGCACCCCTATTATGACATTAGTGTCTCAGACTCCATTAGAGTTTCGGGGCTGGGAGGTTTTGACTGTATCGTTGCACCCCTATTATGACATTAGTGTCTCAGACTCCATTAGAGTTTCGGGGCTGGGAGGTTTTGACCGTATCGTTGCACCCCTATTATGACATTAGTGTCTCAGACTCCATTAGAGACTTGGAGGTGGGAGGTTTTGACCGTATCGTTGCACCCCTATTATGACATTAGTGTCTCAGACTCCATTAGAGACTCGGAGGTGGGAGGTTTTGACCGTATCGTTGCACCCCTATTATGACATTAGTGTCTCAGACTCCATTAGAGACTCGGAGGTGGGAGGTTTTGACCGTATCGTTGCACCCCTATTATGACATTAGTGTCTCAGACTCCATTAGAGACTCGGAGGTGGGAGGTTTTGACTGTATCGTTGCACCCCTATTATGACATTAGTGTCTCAGACTCTATTAGAGACTTGGAGGTGGGAGGTTTTGACCGTATCATTGCACCCCTATTATGACATTAGTGTCTCAGACTCCATTAGAGTTTCGGGGCTGGGAGGTTTTGACTGTATCGTTGCACCCCTATTATGACATTAGTGTCTCAGACTCTATTAGAGACTTGGAGGTGGGAGGTTTTGACCGTATCGTTGCACCCCTATTATGACATTAGTGTCTCAGACTCCATTAGAGACTCGGAGGTGGGAGGTTTTGACCGTATCGTTGCACCCCTATTATGACATTAGTGTCTCAGACTCCATTAGAGACTCGGAGGTGGGAGGTTTTGACTGTATCGTTGCACCCCTATTATGACATTAGTGTCTCAGACTCTATTAGAGACTTGGAGGTGGGAGGTTTTGACCGTATCGTTGCACCCTATTATGACATTAGTGTCTCAGACTCTATTAGAGACTCGGAGGTGGGAGGTTTTGACTGTATCGTTGCACCCCTATTATGACATTAGTGTCTCAGACTCTATTAGAGACTTGGAGGTGGGAGGTTTTGACCGTATCATTGCACCCCTATTATGACATTAGTGTCTCAGACTCCATTAGAGTTTCGGGGCTGGGAGGTTTTGACTGTATCGTTGCACCCCTATTATGACATTAGTGTCTCAGACTCTATTAGAGACTTGGAGGTGGGAGGTTTTGACCGTATCGTTGCACCCCTATTATGACATTAGTGTCTCAGACTCCATTAGAGACTCGGAGGTGGGAGGTTTTGACCGTATCGTTGCACCCCTATTATGACATTAGTGTCTCAGACTCCATTAGAGACTCGGAGGTGGGAGGTTTTGACTGTATCGTTGCACCCCTATTATGACATTAGTGTCTCAGACTCTATTAGAGACTTGGAGGTGGGAGGTTTTGACCGTATCGTTGCACCCTATTATGACATTAGTGTCTCAGACTCTATTAGAGACTCGGAGGTGGGAGGTTTTGACTGTATCGTTGCACCCCTATTATGACATTAGTGTCTCAGACTCTATTAGAGACTTGGAGGTGGGAGGTTTTGACCGTATCATTGCACCCCTATTATGACATTAGTGTCTCAGACTCCATTAGAGTTTCGGGGCTGGGAGGTTTTGACTGTATCGTTGCACCCCTATTATGACATTAGTGTCTCAGACTCTATTAGAGACTCGGAGGTGGGAGGTTTTGACCATATCGTTGCACCCCTATTATGACATTAGTGTCTCAGACTCCATTAGAGACTCGGAGGTGGGAGGTTTTGACTGTATCGTTGCACCCCTATTATGACATTAGTGTCTCAGACTCCATTAGAGACTCGGAGGTGGGAGGTTTTGACTGTATCGTTGCACCCCTATTATGACATTAGTGTCTCAGACTCCATTAGAGACTCGGAGGTGGGAGGTTTTGACCGTATCGTTGCACCCCTATTATGACATTAGTGTCTCAGACTCCATTAGAGACTCGGAGGTGGGAGGTTTTGACCGTATCATTGCACCCCTATTATGACATTAGTGTCTCAGACTCCATTAGAGTTTCGGGGCTGGGAGGTTTTGACCGTATCGTTGCACCCCTATTATGACATTAGTGTCTCAGACTCCATTAGAGACTCGGAGGTGGGAGGTTTTGACTGTATCGTTGCACCCCTATTATGACATTAGTGTCTCAGACTCTATTAGAGACTCAGGGCTGGGATGTAGCTCGGTGGTACAGCATTCACCTGATGCACGATCGATCTGGGATCAATTCCCGTCGGTGAGCCCATTGGGCTATTTCTAGTTCCAGCCAGTGCTCCACAACTGGTGCAACAAAGCCATGGTATGTACTATCCTGTTTGTGGGATGATGCATATAAAAGATCCCTTGCTGCTAATCGAAAAGAGTAGCCATGAAGTGGGAACAGTGAATTTCCTCTCTCAATATCTGTGAGGTCCTTATAACCGTAAATAAAATGTGTTGAGCGTGTCGTTAAATAAAACATTTCCCTCCTTCCTTCCTATTAGAGTCTCGAGTTTTATAAGCACCAGGCCTGGTGTATATTTAATAATTTGCACCAATCCTACATGGCTTCTTCATGTATCATGTGGAGAAAAATAGAGATTATATGAATGGCCGTTTGGTGCCATTTATCGTGCAATCACTATTTATATTACCAAGATATGACGACTAGATAAATTTCTATCTTTTCGGTCACTGACAAATATCTTCCAGTTAACTAACCTGAGATGGCAATCACTATTTATATTACCAAGATATGACGACTAGATAAATTTCTATCTTTTCGGTCACTGACAAATATCATCCAGTTAACTAACCTGAGATGGCAATCACTATTTATATTACCAAGATATGACGACTAGATAAATTTCTATCTTTTCGGTCACTGACGAATATCTTCCAGTTAACTAACCTGAGATGGCAATCACTATTTATATTACCAAGATATGACGACTAGATCAATTTCTATCTTTTCGGTCACTGACAAATATCTTCCAGTTAACTAACCTGAGATGGCAATCACTATTTATATTACCAAGATATGACGACTAGATCAATATCTATCTTTTCGGTCACTGACAAATATCTTCCAGTTAACTAACCTGAGATGGCAATCACTATTTATATTACCAAGATATGACGACTAGATAAATTTCTATCTTTTCGGTCACTGACGAATATCTTCCAGTTAACTAACCTGAGATGGCAATCACTATTTATATTACCAAGATATGACGACTAGATCAATATCTATCTTTTCGGTCACTGATCGACGAATATCTTCCAGATAACTAACCTGAGATGGCGAATCCACTAAGACCGACTCCAACACACAGTAAAATGAGGGAGGTCTCGAAATCATCTATGAATGCTATTGCAAAAATACACGAGGCTTCGATGCCAAACCCTGCAATCAAATGTTACAGTTATATGCATGTAAATTACAGTTTGTTAACAAATTTAGAAAGGACAAAATACTAATTATATGACTCCTTCTTGTTTTGACACCAAATGCATATAAAAGATCCCTTGCTGCATTAGGAAGAATGTAGCGGGTTTCCTCTGATGACTATATATGTGTGTCAGAATTACCAAATGTTTGACATCCAATAGCAGATGATTAATTAATCGATGTGCTCTAGTGGTGTTGTTAAACAAAATCAACATTGCTTCTTGTTTCGTTGTTGGTGTGTCTGTTTTATATTAACATGCTGATATAATGAATTTTCACAAGACATTGTTCTCATGGCAGTGGCTGATCACAGGGGGGTAGGAGTTTAAACCCACCCCCACCCCCTTTCGCTGCCAAGTGAAAAAAATGCACCTTTAATTTGTTGCTGGTTTTTTCCATTGCAAACACACACACACACACACAATCACACACACACACAGACACACACCACACACACACATGACACACACATGCACACGCACACCACACACACAATGACACATACACACAATGACACACACACACACAGACACATGACACACACACACGCACATACACAATGATGCACACACATACAATGACTCACAAACACAATGACACAGACAAATACACACACACGCAGACACACAGTGATGTGCACACACACAGTGACGCACACATACAGTAACGCACACATACAATGACGCACATACACACACAGATCATTGAGATTTGTGTATTTGCAAGCACACATAGATACCTTCCCCCTTCTCAAAATCCTACATCCGCCCATGCTGCATATGATATACAATATACAAATTGAAGCAATCAAGTAAATTAAAGGTGCCTTTTCAAAGTTGAAAGTGTCATATTTCACATGTATTTATAATAAATAACTTTAAATTAATGGATCCCACATACATGTATATAATATTTGCATACGAGTAACAAAATTAAATCTTTAACATCTTTAATTATTTTAGGGAATTTCAGGGGCTTGACTTTGCACACAACTAAAAATGCACAAAAAAAAAAAAAAGCTATCTGGTGAGTGTGTGTGTGTGGGGGGTGGGTGGGTGGGGGGTGGGGTGGTCCTCAATGGCGTAGCCAACCTGAGGCAGACAAGGCATTTGCCTCATCTGGAATTTTCCCAGATTTATTTTATTTTTCTCATAACACTGATATTTATTTTACAAGTCTGGGTTTGCCTCGACATTTTTTCCTCTCTGGCTACACCCCAGGGGCTTGTAACTCGAAGCAGTCGGAAGGGCCTACTAAACTTACAGTAGTCGGACAGCAATACTAAAAAGTTAGGTGTGTAACACAAACCACTCGTAATTTTAGTCCTTATCTAGGACAGGCGTAAATTTCCAGATTTACAACAAAAATGTAGTTGTACCCCAGATCAGTCGTAGCATGGATGTAACATTAGTTTGTGTGTGATTAAAAAGGCGAACCTATAACCTATAACATGACTGTAAGGTAGTGATATCAGGGCCCTCTAACCCTGACACTACCAAACTTGTTTCTGGGGTTAAACCTTTAAACAAACCCTATATCATTATATAGCCCAGTCATTACTGAATTGTGTACGATGTTAGAAGATGATTTTTAATTTACTTAACAACACTTCAGCATATATGATAAATTACTATGTAATGTCTAACATGGTTATTTTGATACTTATGGACAAGATGGGGGGGGGGGGTAGGAGAGAGGGCACTGGGTCGCTGCTGCCACACAGGCTACGCCTTTCAAAAGTCTTTGAAATATCAGTCGTGGGACACAAATTGAGAAGGAAAAAAGACAAGTACACCGATGGTGATTGATTCTGCATCCACCCATCGAACATCAAGTGAGCACTCTTCCACTGAACTACACCCACCCATTTGTTGTCAGTAAATGCTACAGGCATTTTCATCATTGATGCAAACAGGGGAATCCCCATGTTGTAAGTGTTTTAGTCTGTCAAGTTACAGTTGTATTCTTCTAGCTTTACGTATGCTTTACCCCAAATCTACGTGTGTTTCGGGTTATACTACTAAACTTTCCCCACGACTGTCGAAGTGTTGTAGTGGCGAACACGTAACACCAAAATATTTACGACTGCTTCGAGTTACAAGCCCCAGGTCCTTATTGTACATACATGCAATGAGGATCTCCAACCAGCCGGGACAGATTAACAAAAGAATAAATATAGAGTTTATCAGGACAAACTTATCAAGAAAATATTATTTCAAACTCTATGAGCAGATGACATTGTTCACTTTGGGCGACTGTTTGATGTTTTATTTATATATATGGACCAATCTTTTTTTTTTTTACAAACTGCACATAAATATATCACATTTTGTCATTTACAAAGCACTTTTCCAAAGGAAACATTTTCATTTTAACTGACAAAGAAATAACATTTACAATGGAGGATGGTATTAGGCCTTTTTCTTTGTCCAAGATGGCGGACATTCCAGAATGACTTACCTATGGTCTCGGCCAGTTTCCTAGCACAGGTAGTGGAGATGATCTTGTGTGTTATAAGTTTGTCAAACATCACACCGCCACTGATCACCACCAGCGTCATACACAGGTGTGGCAGGGCAGACAGCAGTCCAATCTGGAGACAATGTAAAATACACAGACAATTAATTTTTAGTTAATACCTCAATAGCGGTTCCAGAGTGGGATCCATGGGACTGTTACAGGCAGAGCAGGGTGGGGGGGTGAGGGAGGTAGTAAATCTCTTAAGGCAGAGACAAACTTTACTTGTAGAATGCAGGAAATTGCATGTCGGGACATCTATTTTTCTAAATTTTACGGGGGATCATACCCCCGAACCCCCTCTGAAACTTTGCTTTGAGCTTGATCTCAGTCAGCGCCCCCCGCCCCCATGTCTACATGCTTCCGCCGTGCCTGTGTTGTACACATATGTGGCAGAGCAGACAACAGTCCAATCTTTAGTGAACATAAAATGAATTAAATAATTATTTATTTAATGGCGGATCAACACCACCACCCGTCTATTTGGACTGCCCGTTTTAATGATGTTTTTGTTGTTCGTTTTTCAATTCATCATCCACAATATAAGCATACAGGGGTGCAGAAAGTATTCGCCCGTTCGCCAAATGAGAGTAAAAATTTTGACGGACAAGTTAACAAATTTAATTACCAGTCCGACAGTCTTTTTTTTTTTGCCACGTGATGTTGATCAGGTGTTCTTAATAATGTTTTGTCAATATATCTATATATGTCATTTGAAGTGAAGACACTGTATATTATAATATTATTAATAATATATTATCCTATAGATTGGCAGACTAGTAGAAATTATTGCAGGTTAGTTAATTTTAGTTGGTTCCGGTCCGGTGGGCTTGTGAAATATGTTCCATTTCTGCACCCCTGAGCATACAACACTAAATTATCCTGAAAATGTGCCTATGAGCATCTTTATTTCAAAATGTTCCAGGCAGCATACCTCTAAACCCCCATACAGATCCCGCTCCTTTTGGGAGTCTAACCTGCCCTTTTTAGAATTTTGTGGCCCCTCTTTTATCAAATTCTGTATCTAATCCAAGGTATCCAAAACATGAACTATTTAATGACTCATAGACTACTTGACTAACGGGACTCTTCACTTCCCAACCACCTCCCACTAAACCACCACTTGCAGGCCCATGTGCAAGGAGTGGGGTCGGAGGTTGAAAACAATCTCTCTAATTTTCCTCTTCTGTTTAAAAGATGTCTTCTCGAAAAGCATGACTCACACCCACCCAGAAACGTCGCTCGCAACAGTCTAGACCCCTCTCTCCTACATGATTTTCAGCACACATGCCTGAATCAGAAAATGAACTTCAGACACATGTGCAGGAAATTATGCTGGTAGTCTAGACTGTGGCAATCATAGTTTTTTGGTGGTGGGGGTGGGGGGGGGAGGGAGATCGGATCACTTCACTGGAAAATATTTTTTTTTTTAAATTGGAGCAGAGGGAGGTTTTGAACCTCTGAACCACCACATCCCCCTCCCTACACACACGCCTGTTACTTACATCGGCAGCCGACTTGTGGTAAATGTCTTTGAAGTACTGTGGCTGCTGTGTGATTAGCATGGAGAAGATCCAGTTGCGGCAGAAAGCTCCCACCAATATCGCGTACACCGGCAGGGATGTTAAAATTGACTTCCAAGGGATTCCAGCCATCTAGGGAAAAATCAACAACACTGAACAGTGGTGCAGTGCAGGCATCGAGCTCATTACACCAACCCCCACCCCTGGAGAGAGACAGAGACACACACACACACACAGAGAGAGAGAGAGAGAGAGAGAGAGAGAGAGAGAGAGAGAGAGAGAGAGAGAGAGAGAGAGAGAGAGAGAGAGAGAGAGAGAGAGAGAGAGAGAGAGAGAGAGAGAGAGAGAGAGCCGAAAATGCAGCAAGGGATCTTTTCCTGCATTTTCTTATAGACAGGACATCACTTATCACAGATTTCGATGTAACAGTCATTAGGCAATGGCTTAGACGACGGAAAAACCTAGTTTGCCAAGGGCGATCTATCTTGCGACGCACTGCAACCCAGGTGAGTACTTTATCACGGAGGTACAACTCCCAATGGATGACGATTGGTGGTAATTTAGGAGTGAAAGGTACCGGCCTCAGTGGTGTCATGGATAAACTAATCTGATTAAAATTAGCTCTACTGGCCTACCAGTCAGCATGTCCAGATGACATTTCGTCTGTAAATAATAATTTAAATATCGACCAATCATACTTGGCCTTTTATAACGTTATCTGGGAGCATACAAATTCTAAAAATATCGAGCGAGACTATTTATGTGGCCACCGTACCGCGGACCATACCAATATGTATACCAATATGTATGGGCCAGGTTATGTGACCGCTCAACTGCAATACATATAACTCCAGCTGTTCAATTTATTTTTTGGAAGAACTAAATGCATCTTCAATATCACATTAAAAGTTATTTATTTTATAAATTAAAACATGTTTTAATGCATTTAATGCGAGATCGGTCTGGCGAGATACAAGTTTGTTTTTGTTTTTTGTTTAACAACACCATTAGAGCACATCGATTGTCAAACATGTGGTAATTCTGACACGTAGTCATCAGAGGAAACCCAGTAAAAATTTTCTAATGCAGCAAGGGATCTTTTATATATATATGGACTTTTCCACAGACAGGAAAGCACATACCATGGCCCATAACCATGTATGTATGTGTGTACATATATACACATATATAGAGGATTTATCAGTAGTGTTTTTAATATGTAAAATATAAAATATAAAAATGTAATGTTTTTGTTTTTTTAACTACTAATAACTACAGTGGTATATTTAGGACACAAAGTTATATATTTAGATTATCCAGTTCTATAGAACCAAAGTGTTTCTAATCCAAAAAATGCATTTTTCATATTTTAAAAAATGAACGTGCGTCTGAGAAGTAGCGGTTTATTGATTCGAGTTCCAGTCTATATTTAAGGATATTTCCTGTTTTAACGTCACAGACTCTTCTTTCACTCTATTGTAACTTTATCCAAATGAGTTACAGATTTGTAAATTAACTAAACTTAGTGTCCATGTTTTACGAGTTAAAACTAGTGTCTGCGCCTAAAATCGCAATGGACATAATCAGCCGTCCTGCTTTATTAAGTAGACTTTCCCATTTAAAATCACAAAACTGACCAATTACATGTACATAGTCCCAAAGAACAGAAAATTATCACTTGGGTATCGTGAGTGGTAATTTTTTGCTCCAACATACTTTACCAATAGGCCTAATAATATGCATTTTTTCTTTGGATTTTTTAAGCGAGAAAAGTACTATAACCTCATAGAATGATGCAAACTGAAATATATTTAGTTAAATAGTTCATAATATTATCAAGTCATTTATATTGTTTTACAAGTCAGGTTGATAAAACCAAAGTGCCTTGTCGTAAATGACTGCCTTTGTTTACACTGTGCATACAGGATTTGGTCGGAGCTGACATACTTCACCCCAAGTGAGAATTCTGGACGCACCGAACACAAAAGAAAATGGCTGCCCCCTCAGTTAGCAGGAATAATCACGTTTTTTCATTAACACTAAAATTACATGTTTTTCATTTCTTAAACTGTCTGAATGTGTTGGTGATTCTCTTGTTTGAGAATACTCTCCCTTTAACGTGCACATTCAGAGCAGACTGCTGTAACACACGCCTGTCATGGGCCACTGGTGTAGGAAGCGGGTGGGGGGGGATATTTTGTTTTATATTTGCTTTATAATAGTGTAAAAATGTGTAAATATAAAAGTGTGCCCCACACTTTTTGGCACCTTCCTACACCACTGTAGGCGCAGGTGTTGGCCTAAGCCGACTCCTCCGTCTAGGACAAGATAAATTGGCTGAGCAACATACCATTGTTCTGCTGCCAGTCTGCACGCATAGTCCCTCTCTGTGAAACAAAGCCCTCTCTCTTTCTCCCAAACTAGGATGGTTAGCTGGAGTTTCAACCACCAACAACATCCACAACACAAACCAAATTATGCCACAACCACCTGAAATATAAAAATAGTAACGCAACTGTAATGACAATAATGATAGCGAGATTATCTATATATTAATCAAGTGTGGACTAGGGCTTCCACGAGGCCAAAACATCGGACTCGAGTACTCGAGGGTTAAACTCAACCCGGACCTGAGTACCCGACACTTACATTAGATGATGATGAGATTAAGGAATAAAGTAAAATATCGGACTCGAGTACTCGAGGGTCAAACTCAACCTGGACCCGAGTACCCGACACTTACATTAGATGATGATGAGATTAAGGAATAAAGTAAAATATTGGATTCGATTACTCGAGGGTCAAACTCAACCCGGACCCGAGTACCCGACACTTACATTAGATGATGATGAGATTAAGGAATAAAGTTAAATATCATTATGCATCTTAATTCCAGCGTTGAACATGGATGCCAAATCATGCCATTGTAATTGTATTTAGAAACCGGATGATATGTTCAGTGTTGTGATGGATGGACGGCCAGTTTTAAAAGTGAAACTAGCGCATGATCTTATAATTATTGTGTAACTTATATCATTGATTATCTACTGCTGAAATTATTGTCCTACATTGTCCATTGTATTATAGCTGATCATTGTATTCCACCTTGTACGGGTACTTGAGTCCTGTGAACGGACTCAGTCTTGCTAGACTCGACCCGTGCCCAAGTACTCAAGTACTCGTGGAGACCCTAGTGTGGATGCATAATAGAAACTGATATATTTTACAAACCAACTGACAGCTAACAGTACCTTTCTTTCTCATCCTGTCATCCGAGTCATACGAGAAGAAGTATAGGCTATCATATAACCTAGCATGGCGTATCTGTATGATTGTGTCAAATATACAAACACGTGATCAACGTCTCCGAGAACTCAACGTGTATCTTAAAATGTGAGGCAGATAAGTGGTAGTATTAGATAGGAAATATCTAAAATGTGAGGCATCTAGGTGGTAGTATTAGATAGAAAATATCTTTTGAAACCAAAACAAATCGTTACAGCGAAAAGGCCACTCGCATTTGTATCCACCCATAACCCGCAGAACCCTGATATATATAAAATGATCTTGTCGCAATTGCACATTTTAAAACAAAATGCAAACATGTCATCCATACTAGACTCTATTTCAATTATAAATAGTAAGAGACAAAGCAAAAACTTGAACCTGATACTTACAAAAGCACGATTTGAATCTACAACAGTAGAACATAAATGCAGTGTCAAAAAATGTTACCTGAAGTAACTGTGGTACATGCCAACATATTTTAGAAGACACACATATAGAATTCAACCACAAAGGTTTATTTTGGGTACACAGGGATATGGATTGTTCGGTTAACAACGTTATTTATGTAATTACATGCCAAGGTTGCAAAGAACAATAAACTGGTCATACCACTCAGCTGAGAGCCAGAGTATGCATACACAAACAGCAAATAAAACAACCAGAAACAAGATGCATACCTTTAAGTTCACATTTAAATACATGTGTGGCACAAAAAGATATTAAATTCACCATTTTCCCATTTTATCACATAGATACCAATGATGAAATGAAAACAAAGACAAAAGAAATGTATTTTATTGGAAAGTTTTGTCCACTCCTTAATGCTCTTCATTAGATAAAAGCAACAATGACGTAATTAAGTAATTATTAATCCCCTTCTACTGCAGTAACGCCATAATATGTATGACGTCATATTTAGCAGTTCCTTTCTGAAGATGAATAATTGAAACATGTAAAAGGATATTATTTCTTAAAATTGTTTTTAAATACATATAAAATGTACACTTGCTTTCTTTTATCATATATATATATATATAGTTTTCTTATTGTTGTTTTCTTTATGAACAACAAGACCCAAGTCAAAATGATTCAGCCACAACTAGGAGACGATGAAATGACGTCATATTTCAAATGCAGTCTGAGCTAGGACTCGAGAAGCAACGTCATGTTATGATGTCGCTTCCCAAAATTACGTCATTGCACTTGTTATAACATGTGTGCTTCGTATGATTATTATTAACTCAGTTATGTCTGTGTGTGTGTATGTGAGAGTGTATGTGTGTGTGTGAGTGTATGTGTATGTATGTGAGAGTATATATGTGTGTGTGTGTGTGTGCGTGTGTGCGAGTGTGTGTCTGTGTGTGCGTGAGTGTGTGTGTGTGTCTGTGTGTGTGTGTATGTGAGTGTATATATGTGTGTGTGTGTACATGTGTGAGTGTGTATGTGTGTGTGCGCGAGTGGGTGTGTATGTGTGTATATGTGAGTGTGAGTGTGTGTGTGTGTATGTGTGTGTGTGTGTGTGTTGAGTAAAATTAATTAGTGACATCACTGACCATATATGAAGAAGATACTGTTCCAGCTTAACTTGCAGATTGTAACTCCAGTCAGTATCATAGCCACGGCCGGACTTATATATGCACCTAAAACATTTAATATTATATAATAAGTCAGTGTCAACGAAGATGCTTTTTTTAAGTTACATATACACAAACCTATTAGAGGGACAGTCCTGAGTTTGCTGCAATTTTTAAGATGTTATCGACTAACAGAGACTTTTTAACGATTGCATTTACAATTTTTTGCATAAAATATTAGTGGCAGCTAATTAACCGCATTTCTGATCGTTCTAATATTTGTACTACATTAAATTTCATTATATTTTCTTTTAAAAAAAATTTGTTCATACAAAATTATTTGAAGACAATAACCAGTTTCGGTTGCTTACAACTATTAAGAATACCAGAAATAGATTAAATATACAAACACTAATATTCTAAACAAGAAAATATATTTAATATTCAAGCTTAATCATAGAAATATTTTATTTGTCAAAAACATCTCACAATGCAGCAAACTCAGGAAGTCCCTTTAACAGTTGTCAAGATGTGTATTCCAAACTTAAATAACATAAAAAGACAGTAGAAGAAAGCTCGGAGTTTTTCTGCTATAGAAATGAAATAAGTATACCAGGTCATCTTTGAAAAACCAAGTCCATTGAGGGTGATCGATCCTGCAACCCATCACACGTCAGGGCAAGCACGGCCCCAAAATTACATCCCGTCCTTGCATAGGAGGGTGCACACAACGTCTCTCATTATATACCACATCCCCTCCCCATGATATATCTGGTTAGGTATGGCCCACATAGCAGGGTGCACACAACGTCTCTCATTATATACCACATCCCCTCCCATGATATATCTGGTTAGATATGGCCCACATAGGAGGGTGCAACACAACGTCTCTCATTATATACCACATCCCCTCCCCATGATATATCTGGTTAGGTATGGCCCACATAGGAGGGTGCACACAACGTCTCTCTTTATATACCACATCCCCTCCCCATGATATATCTGGTTAGGTATGACCCGTATAGTAGGGTGCAAACAACGTCTCTCATTATATACCACATCCCCTCCCATGATATATCTGGTTAGATATGACCCGCATAGGAGGGTGCAACACAACGTCTCTCTTTATATACCACATCCCCTCCCCATGATATATCTGGTTAGGTATGGCCCGCATAGGAGGGTGAACACAACGTCTCTCTTTATATACCACATCCCCTCCCCATGATATATCTGGTTAGGTATGGCCCGCATAGGAGGGTGAACACAACGTCTCTCTTTATATACCACATCCCCTCCCCATGGTATATCTGGTTAGGTATGGCCCGCATAGGAGGGTGCACACAGCGTCTCTCTTTATATACCACATCCCCTCCCCATGATATATCTGGTTAGGTAAGGCCCGCATAGGAGGGTGCACACAACGTCTCTCTTTATATACCACATCCCCTCCCCATGATATATCTGGTTAGGTATGGCCCGCATAGGAGGGTGCACACAACGTCTCTCTTTATATACCACATCCCCTCCCCATGATATATCTGGTTAGGTATGGCCCACATAGGAGGGTGCACACGTCTCTCATTATATACCACATCCCCTCTCCATGATATATCTGGTTAGGTATGGCCCGTATAGTAGGGTGCACACAACGTCTCTCTTTATATACCACATCCCCTCCCCATGATATATCTGGTTAGGTATGGCCCACATAGGAGGGTGCACACGTCTCTCATTATATACCACATCCCCTCTCCATGATATATCTGGTTAGGTATGGCCCGTATAGTAGGGTGCACACAACGTCTCTCATTATATACCACATCCCCTCCCCATGATATATCTGGTTAGGTATGGCCCACATAGTAAGGTGCACACAACGTCTCTCTTTATATACCACATCCCCTCCCCATGATATATCTGGTTAGGTATGGCCCACATAGGAGAGTGCACACAATGTCTCTCTTTATATACCACATCCCCTCCCCATGATATATCTGGTTAGGTATGGCCCGCATAGGAGAGTGCACACAACGTCTCTCTTTATATACCACATCCCATCTCCATGATATATCTGGTTAGGTATGGCCCGTATAGTAGGGTGCACACAACGTCTCTCTTTATATACCACATCCCCTCCCCATGATATATCTGGTTAGGTAGGCCCACATAGGAGGGTACACACAACTTCTCTCATTATATACCACATCCCCTCCCCATGATATATCTGGTTAGGTATGGCCCGCATAGTAGGGTGCACACAACGTCTCTTTATATACCACATCCCCTCCCCATGATATATCTGGTTAGATATGGCCCACATAGGAGGGTGCAACACAACGTCTCTCATTATATACCACATCCCCTCCCCATGATATATCTGGTTAGGTATGGCCCACATAGGAGGGTGCACACAACGTCTCTCTTTATATACCACATCCCCTCCCCATGATATATCTGGTTAGGTATGGCCCACATAGGAGGGTGCACACAACGTCTCTCATTATATACCACATCCCCTCCCCATGATATATCTGGTTAGGTATGGCCCACATAGGAGGGTGCACACGTCTCTCTTTATATACCACATCCCCTCCCCATGATATATCTGGTTAGGTATGGCCCACATAGGAGGGTGCAGTGCACACAACGTCTCTCTTTATATACCACATCCCCTCCCCATGATATATCTGGTTAGGTATGGCCCGCATAGGAGGGTGCACACAACGTCTCTCTTTATATACCACATCCCCTCCCCATGATATATCTGGTTAGGTATGGCCCACATAGGAGGGTGCACACAACGTCTCCCCACATCCCCTCCCCATGATATATCTGGTTAGGTATGGCCCACATAGGAGGGTGCACACAGTGTCTCTCATTATATACCACATCCCCTCCCCATGATATATCTGGTTAGGTATGGCCCGTATAGTAGGGTGCACACAACATCTCTCATTATATACCACATCCTCTCCCCATGATATATCTGGTTAGATATGGCCCGCATAGGAGGGTGCACACAACGTCTCTCTTTATATACCACATCCCCTCCCCATGATATATCTGGTTAGGTATGGCCCACATAGGAGGGTGCACACAGTGTCTCTCATTATATACCACATCCCCTCTCCATGATATATCTGGTTAGGTATGGCCCGTATAGTAGGGTGCACACAACATCTCTCATTATATACCACATCCTCTCCCCATGATATATCTGGTTAGATATGGCCCGCATAGGAGGGTGCACACAACGTCTCTCTTTATATACCACATCCCCTCCCCATGATATATCTGGTTAGATATGGCCCACATAGAAGGGTGCACACAGTGTCTCTCATTATATACCACATCCCCTCTCCATGATATATCTGGTTAGGTATGGCCCACATAGGAGGGTGCACACAGTGTCTCTCTTTATATACCACATCCCCTCCCCATGATATATCTGGTTAGGTATGGCCCGCATAGGAGGGTGCACACAGTGTCTCTCATTATATACCACATCCCCTCCCCATGATATATCTGGTTAGGTATGGCCCGTATAGTAGGGTGCACACAACATCTCTCATTATATACCACATCCTCTCCCCATGATATATCTGGTTAGATATGGCCCGCATAGGAGGGTGCACACAACGTCTCTCTTTATATACCACATCCCCTCCCCATGATATATCTGGTTAGGTATGGCCCACATAGGAGGGTGCACACAGTGTCTCTCATTATATACCACATCCCCTCTCCATGATATATCTGGTTAGGTATGGCCCGTATAGTAGGGTGCACACAACATCTCTCATTATATACCACATCCTCTCCCCATGATATATCTGGTTAGATATGGCCCGCATAGGAGGGTGCACACAACGTCTCTCTTTATATACCACATCCCCTCCCCATGATATATCTGGTTAGATATGGCCCACATAGGAGGGTGCACACAGTGTCTCTCATTATATACCACATCCCCTCTCCATGATATATCTGGTTAGGTATGGCCCGTATAGGAGAGTGCACACAATGTAGGCATCAAGAAACTAGCGCATGATCTTATAATTATTGTGTAACATATCATTGATTATCTACTGCTGAAATTATTGTCCTACATTGTCCATTGTATTATATCTGATCACTGTATTCCACCTTGTACGGGTACTCGAGTCCTGTGAATAGACTCAAATATTGCTAGACTCGACCCGTGCCCAAGTACTCAAGTACTCGTGGAGACCCTAGTGTGGATGCATAATAGAAACTGATATATTTTACAAATCAACTGACAGCAAACAGTACTTTTCTTTCTCATCCTGTCATCCGAGTCATACGAGAAGAAGTATAGGCTACCATATATCATTTAAAACTAAGGTCGACAACAGTCACCTTTCACACCCTTGTTTTGGTTCGTACACAATAAATATAGCATATCTTACTGTAATTTCACTTGAAATCCATATTTTGTAAAAGGTATATTTTTTTAATCACAAGATTTTCTTCAAACACATTCAGGTGCATTAGTAATGTTCAAACAAAAAAATTTGAATAGCAATTTTGCATTGGAATTTT
The DNA here is from genome assembly GCF_016097555.1 of Gigantopelta aegis. NCBI lineage: Eukaryota > Metazoa > Mollusca > Gastropoda > Neomphalida > Peltospiridae > Gigantopelta > Gigantopelta aegis. The sequence continues at coordinate 50,350,444 of NC_054700.1, forward strand.
TTCAGCATTCTTAAAACGGAAATGTCATGTACCCAGTGTATGGTTATTGTAAGGAGATTCAAAGTGACGTCATTGGAATACTAACGTCATTCAAATTCAAAATTGGCTATATTATTAGAATGCTTCGCCACATTAAAATAAAAACTGGTCTACTAACCTTGACCCCTGTCAAATTTCTATAACGAGCGGACAATGCTGTTTACAGGTTGGTATTTTGTTATTTTTCATAATTCTGGACAAAATATTAATTTTAAGTTTCAAAAGATGAAAGAAATAAAAAGTACCTTTTGTCAAATATATCATATCAAAAAATTACCGTTGGATATCTTTTATTTACTGTGTAGCCTACGAAGCCAAAACAAGGGTGCAAAAGGTGACTGTCATCGACCCTAGTTGTAAATCTATTGGCTGAAATCTTTGCAATGAATTCCATTCCTTTCTTATAAAATGCATTCACAAACAAAATTATAATTGTTTTCAAAATTATATTCACAGCTGCATGAGGAATCGGTGTTAAGACCAACTCGATATAAGTCTGCTTTTAAATCACTACACCTGTAATGTACATTCAGGTTACCGGGAGGTTACCACATGTAAGAAAAGTCGAGAACGGTGTTTCGTTCTCGAAAAAAAATTCAACAACGGTAGTTTCGTTTCCGAATGTAAACCAGGCAATGCATTCTGGACTTCTGCGTTTCATTTTCTGGTAAGGAATTGCATCAATGTGCAATTGCAAGCAATAATATTCATTCCACATTTAAGCAGCGTCCACTAGATAAAGTTACTTCCAGATTTCGTTAGTCGTACCAATAACAGGAATTCAATTCTAACTTTCATATAGTTGTGGTAACCTATAGGTAATTACCAGGCTATATTTTCTGGTAACCTGTAAATGGGTTATCAGACAAAATGCTTATTTCGATGCCTGACGTCTCTCATTACATACTGAAATTTTGAACAGTTCTTTACACTTGTGTTTTTATTTAACTTTTGAATTTTTATATTGATGTTTCTCATCACATTATTGTTGCATTTACCACAGTTTGACACCCAATAGCCGATGTATATTTTGTGCTGGGGTGTCGTTAAACATTCATTCATTCATTCATTCATTCATTCAGGTATATCCCCATCTGAACTCCCCTCACATGCGACTAGTTCTATAACAGCCCTTACTAGCATTTAAAGCTACTATGGTTATGAGTAAATTTCTTTTGTTATATACTGCACCCCCTCTCCCCCCCCCCCCCAACTCCCACCAAACCTGATATTTTAGGTTAAGTATGGCTCTATCTGAACCAGTGGTGTAGTGAGGGGGAGAAGAGGATCTGTGCCCTCCCAATCAAACCTCTTTTTTATAGTATTAAATTTTATAAATCACACACACACACACACACATATTGTGGGCACTATGGCCAATTCTAGAACCGCTCAGTAGTCTTGGCTATAGTTATAACGAGACTTCTCTCATTATATAATACCCCACCCCACCCCACCTGATATTTTAGGTTCTGTATATGGCTCTATCTAAATCCCCCTCTCATATGGCCAATTCTAGAACTGCCCAATAATCTTACCGGCGTAAGCTATTGTTATAAGACGACTTCTCTCATTTGGCGGGGCCCAGGCAGAGATGACGCCATTTAGTGCAGGTATGGAGCAGCCCTGCAAATAAATGACAGCTTTATAATCAGTAAAAAGTGATTTTGTAATAAAATATTTAAAAACACAAAGTCTCATTTAATTGGCAGGATTCAAGCCTATACTGCACCATTTAGCATAGCATGCAAATCATTTGCGTACCCTCCTCCCAAGCAAAACTCTATTCTGCCAATAGCACATCGACACACAGTACCCAGTCATGCATAATAACAAAGGGTGACGCCATCTCTAGTCATTGTGGAATCGACACCAAATTACAAGACAAAAGAATGGCTCGCTGAGTGGGATATGAAGGAGATTATATGAGTTCCAAGTGACCACAATAGAGCAACTTTGGGAATCTTAATTGGGAAACTGTTGGGTTGTAATTGGGAAAAAGTTTGGTATTGGATTGGGAATTTACATTAGGGGAATGGGGTTGCCTACCGGCCCCATACCCAAAATGTATGGTAGATTATACCCTGAAATGCAATATAATGCATAATTTACTGGTACTATATTATGACTCCTCAAATGAATATATCCAGCCAGTGCACCACGACTGGTACATCAAAGGCCGTGGTATGTACTACCCTGTCTGTGGGATGGTGCATATGAAAGATCCCTTGCTGCTAATCAAAAAGAGTAGCCCATGAAGTGGCGACAGCGGGTTTCCTTCTTCACTATCTGTGTGGTCCTTAACCATATGTCTGCTGCCATATAACCGTAAATAAAATGTGTTGAGTGCGTCATTATAAAAAACATTTCCTTCCTTCAAATGAATATAGGTCTTATACAACACATAGTTTACCTCTAGGACTCTCTGATACAATACATAGAATGCCCTGCATGCATACAAATGTAATAAAGTACACATCTCACCTATACAAATTCCTAAATGAATACAGGGCTAATACAATGCACAACTTGCCTCAATGATCCCATGAAAGAATATATGGCTAATAATTAATGCCTAGTTTATCTTGATGATTTCCTGAATGCATATATGGCTAATACAATGCAGATGTTATCTCTACGACTCCCTAAATTAATATGTGGCCAATACAATGCACAGTTTACCTCGACGACTCCCTAAATGAAGACAGAGCCAACACAGTGTACAGTTTACCAGGACAAATCCCTGAATGACAGGGCCAATACATTGCACAGTTTACCTCAATGACTTCCGGAATGAAGACAGGGCCAATACAATGCACAGTTTACCTCGACGACTTCCGGAATGAAGACAGGGCCAATACATTGCAGAGTTTACCCTGATGCCTCCCTGAAAACACGGCCAATACAAGGCACAGTTTACCTCAATGACTTCCGGAATGAAGACAGGGCCAATACAATGCAAAGTTTACCTCGATAATTCCATGAATGAATACAGAGTTAATACAACATGCATATAGCTTACCGCTACAACTCCGCTAATAAATATTGGGACAATATAATTCACAGTTTACCTCAATGACTCTCGGAATGAACATAGAGCTATACAATACATAGCCCACCCCTAAGACTAAATGAATGAATATTGGGGCAATACAATGCATACATTGTAACTGACCTCGCCGACTCCCTGAATGAAGACGGGGCCAATACAGTGCACAGTTTACCCCTGATGACTCTTTGAATGATGATAGGGCCAATACAATGCACTGTTTACCTCAACGACTCCCTGAATGAAGCGGATGATAAACACAACGGCGTAGTGGTAGGTCACAGCAAACGGCAGAACGATGAAGAGCACACTGCTGATCAAGATGGATATGGCGCAAACTCTGAAGAAGAGATCACACACCACTGTTAAAAGGACTGAATTAGTGAGGGGAGTTAGGGAGTTGATAGTGTTGAGTGAGTGAGTGAGTGAGTGAGTGAGTTTGTGAGCGAGCTAGCGAGTGAGCTAGTGAGTGAGTGAGCTATTGAGTGAGAGTGTGTGAGTCTTGGATGGGTGGGTGTTTTTTTGGATTGGAGGGAGGGAGGGAGGGAGGGAGGGAGGAAGGAAGGAAGGAAGGAAGGAAGGAAGGAAGGAAGGAATTGAGGTTTAACAACACCGTAGCACAAAAATACACATAAGCTATTGGGTGTCAAAAAAACAGTAATATTAAAGGAACAGTTTCAAACTTTCGTTTATAATGATAAAAATATTTATTCATCTTTCTTGTGAAATGTAAAGGATTATAATTACATACCAAGTATTATATTTATTTATTTATTTATTTATAATGTAAAACATAACAAGGTCACCAACAGGTTAACGAGTCGCGTCACATTTGAATTTTAATAGCATCTCCATTACTGATAAAGAACAGGCTGCGGTTTTAAACAGTAGAAATTTCTCTATGTACTTACGGTAATAGTTTTCGTCGAGGATTCTGGTGTATATCACACACAACATATCCAATCAGATAGCAGATGTTATGTTACCTTCACTTGGCTTTAAAAAAGACATATATATACTTAGCCAAAAAAGTTTAGCAATTCTCGGAACCGCCGTGACGTCACACAGCCTAGTTACCGATCATCCGGTTCTTTGGGGGTGAAGCAAAGCCTTAGTGATTACTGGTTTACATAGAATAAAGTTCTCATATTAACTTTTTACATGCCTTCCATATTGTCATTTATTTTCTGTAGCTAACACATAGTTGCAATACGTCTTATGTGTATTATAACAGCTTGGGTTGCCATATAAGAGAAACGAACAACGGGAATCTGAATTAGTATAATCTATATTTAGTACCGATGTGTTTCCGTGTACTTTGAATGTCGAGGGGACAGGGTAGGTTGGGCAGAATATAATTTTTGTTGATGCAATTTTCAGGTAATGTTAATTAATTTTTTTTACAATTTTGAAATGATAAGATAATTATTAATATAATAATTATGATGTGGGCTACAAAATATATAATTTGTATTTATAATAAAATTTGTATGCATGATTAAGTTAATTATTTTTATGATTTAATATTTATTTTATTTCCAAATAATATATAATAATTAAACAATGGCAAAGTTGTTACTTTACAACTTCAAAATTGCAATAGTATTATTGTCATATCTTATTATATAGATGTAATGGCAACAGTTATAATGTTCCACTGAATACATTCTTTTATTCTTAAAACAAAATAGTTTTTTGAAATAATGAAATGCTTTTGTTTTTACAGATTGCAAAATTACCACATGATGTTGCCCTTCCTTACCGGTTGAATGCAGGCAACAAAAAATAGCAATAATAAAATATAGCCATCCTCAGACCTTGACATCTAGGGGGAGAAATATCTCTCTCTACTTGCCCATCACACCTAAGATTAGTTCAGGGAGAATAATATATAGTTCCCTTTGGCATGTGAATTTATATACATGTAGTATCAATATGGTAATATTTTAAAATTGCCCCCCATAAACTACATTAGGGAGCAAATAATCAGTTCCCTCAGTTATTTTCATGTCGAGGTCTACAACCTAATAAAACATAAGTGTTACCTCGTCGAACAAACATGCAAATGTTTTAATAATAGGGTTTAACCTGGTATATTTAGTAATAAAACACAAAAACTTACCTGAGTAAATAATGGTTAATATATATATATATATATGTATAATATTGGTGTTGTTTTATATCTAGTCACAATGGATATTGCAGATATTTTCTTGTTCAGTCTTGTGCTGTATTGGAATTGTTAATGCAGTTCAATTTAAGTAATATCTACAAAACTAATTTTTAATAGTATACAGCTGGAGAAAGGAGGCAAATATGGTTGTTAATAAACTGATCTATATCAGTATGCCTTCTACTAGACTACACATATTTAACCTAAGTTGCTTTTAACACGGGTTAAATTACCTCATGTAGATACACTTGTTACATATTCAAGGAAAATATATGAATGAGATAGTTAAATGCTATATTCTCCATGTCAAACAGTGTTTTCAAAATGGAAAACAAATATCAGATATGGCAGTTGACCATTCATTTTATTGCAGGTAATTTCTAAAGCAGATTACACACACAAACACACACACACACAAACACACACACAAACACACACACACACACACAAACTGAACTGTAGAATACCATGAAACTACATATATATGTAAAAAGGTAAGTCCTCTAACTTGAACAAGTAAAATTTACAAATGTACCACAACCACCAAATTACATTGATCCACAATAGAATAGATTTTTATGTATTTTTAGATTTATGTATATGTATGTGTAGTGTTTTCCCCATGCTTGTTTTAGCACGGTGCAGCACCATGCCTCAGTAGTCTAGCACCATCTTGCCTTAATCAGCACCATGCTGCCCTGAGATTAAATAAGCCTTTTTCACTAATTAATTCTAAAATTGCCTTTATAAAACACCCAAAAAGGTATTATTAATTAATAAAATATGCCTTTTACATCTTTTGCCATTCATTTATTAAAGCAAGCACATAAATTACATTAATGTTTATTTCAATTCATTTTTGTGTATTTTTAATGAAAAAAAGTACCCCGAAAATGGTGAAAATGTCCCAAAAGTGGTCTACCATGCCTATACAAATTTCTAGGGAAATCACTAATGTGTGTGTGTATATATATTTATATATGTATGTATGTATGTATGTATGTATGTATGTATGTATGTATGTATGTATATATATATATATATATATATATATATATATACATACACACACACACATTAGGGATTTCCCTAGAAATTTGGCATATATATATATATATATATATATATATACTGAAACAAAGGCACACACACATTATTTACCCTCTGCACTAAAGTAAATACTAAACACACGGAGAGGTGGGGGGGGGGGGGACGACCTATATTTTCTTACTGCAGGCCTGCTACAGACACATTTGTAAAAAAAAAAAAAAAAATAATTAAAGTTTAAACAAGAATTTAGGCCTATATTATAATTATTATATGTGTAATTTAGCAGTATAAACTTTTATTTTAAAATTAAAAAATAAATAAATAAGATGTAGTAGCTGTGGTATGGCAAAATAAATACAAGTATAGATAATTCTCGGAACCGGCGTGACGTCACACGGCCTAGTTACCGATCATCCGGGTCTTTGGGGGTGAAGCAAAGCCTTAGTGATTACTGGTTTACATAGAATAAAGTTATCATATTAACTTTTTACATGCCTTACATATTGTCATTTATTTTCTGTAGCTAACACATAGTTGCAATACGTCTTATGTGTATTATAACAGCTTGGGTTGCCATATAAGAGAAACGAACAACGGGAATCTGAATTAGTATAATCTATATTTAGTACCGATGTGTTTCCGTGTACTTTGAATGTCGAGGGGACGGCAGGTTGGGCAGAATATAATTTTTGAAATGATAAGATAATTATTAATATAATAATTATGATGTGGGCTACAAAATATATAATTTGTATTTATAATAAAATTTGTATGCATGATTAAGTTAATTATTTTTATGATTTAATAATTATTTTATTTCCAAATAATATGTAATAATTAAACAATGGCAAAGTTGTTACTTTACAAGTTCAAAATTACAATAGTATTATTGTCATATTTTATTATATAGACGTGTTGGCAACAGTATAATGTTCCACTGAATACATTCTTTTATTCTTAAAACAAAATACAGTTTCTTGAAATAATGAAATGCTTTTGTTTTTACAGATTGCAAAATTACCACATGATGTTGCCCTTCCTTACCGGTTGAATGCAGGCAACAAAAAATAGCAATAATAAAATATAGCCATCCTCAGACCTTGACATCTAGGGGGAGCAATATCTCTACTTACCCATCACACCTGATATTAGTTTCAAGGAGAATAATATATAGTTTCCTTTGGCATGTGAATATATATACATGTAGTAACAATATGGTAATATTTTAAATTGCCCCCATAAACTACATTATGGAGCAAATAATCAGTTCCCTCAGTTATTTTTATGTCGAGGTCTACAACCTAATAAAACATAAGTGTTACCTCGTCGAACAAACATGCAAATGTTTTAATAATAGAGTTTAACCTGGTATATTTAGTAATAAAACACAAAAACTTACCTGAGTAAATAATGGTTAATATATATATGTATAATATTGGTGTTGTTTTATATCTAGTCACAATGGATATTGCAGATATTTTCTTGTTCAGTCTTGTGCTGTATTGGAATTGTTATTGCAGTTCAATTTAAGTAATATCTACAAAACTAATTTTTAATAGTATACAGCTGGAGAAAGGAGGCAAATATGGTTGTTAATAAACTGATCTATATCGGTATGCCTTCTACTAGACTACACATATTTAACCTAAGTTGCTTTTAACCCGGGTTAAATTACCTCATGTAGATGCACTTATGTAGCATATTTTCAAGAAAATATATGAATGAGATAGTTAAATGCTATATTCTCCATGTCAAACAGTGTTTTCAAAATGGAAAACAAATATCAGATATGGCAGTTGACCATTCATTTTATTGCAGGTAATTTCTAAAGCAGATTACACATCCAAACACACACACACACACACACACTGAACTGTAGAATACCATGAAACTACATATATATATGTAAAAAGGTAAGTCCTCTAACTTGAACAAGTAAAATTTACAAATGTACCACAACCACCAAATTACATTGATCCACAATAGAATAGATTTTTATGTATTTTTAGATTTATGTATATGTATGTGTAGTGTTTTCCCCATGCTTGTTTTAGCACGGTGCAGCACCATGCCTCAATAGTCTAGCACCATTTTGCCTTAATCAGCACCATGCTGCCCTGAGATTAAATAAGCCTTTTTCACTAATTAATTCTAAAATTGCCTTTATAAAACACCCAAAAAGGTATTATTAATTAATAAAATATGCCTTTTACATCTTTTGCCATTCATTTATTAAAGCAAGCACATAAATTACATTAATGTTTATTTCAATTCATTTTTGTGTATTTTTAATGAAAAAAAGTACCCCGAAAATGGTGAAAATGCCCCAAAAGTGGTCTACCATGCCTATACAAATTTCTAGGGAAATCACTGTGTGTGTGTGTATATATGTATATATATATATGTATGTATGTATGTATGTATGTATATGTGTATATATATATATATAGTATGTATGTATATGTATACATATACATCTATAGATAAATACATGTATATACACACACACATATACATATACATATACACACACACACACACACTGATTTCCCTAGAAATTTGGCATAAATATATTTATATATGTGTGTATATATATATATATATATATATATATATATATATATATATATATATATATATATATATATATATATATACTGAAACCGTCACACATTATTTACCCTCTGCACCAAAGTAAATACTAAACACACGGAGAGGTGGGGCGGGGGGGGGGGGGACGACCTATATTTTCTTACTGCAGGCCTGCTACAGACACATTTGTAAAAAATAATAATTAATAATTAAAGTTTAAACAAGAATTTAGGCCTATATTATAATTATTATGTGTAATTTAGCAGTATAAACTTTTATTTTAAAATTAAAAAATAAATAAATAAGATGTAGTAGCTGTGGTATGGCAAAATAAATACAAGTATAGATAATATCCAAGCAAGTAAGATTAAATGAAAAATAAAGACCACACAAATGTGATGATAAAGGAATATACTCTTTATTCAAGAACTGGATGCATCGTTTTGTTGGGGGGGTCATGGAAGACGATGGAATTGTGTATTTTATTTACAGTATAATGTGGGATTTTTATCACTGCACATGCTTTAACCATTTTGTTTGCTAAATTAATCTCTGTTGGTGTCAACAAGCAACAACATTAACGTCAACGTAGTCACATTCTGTGAGGGAAGCCATGGAATTCCATCAGGTTTGTCGTTTTAATGACCCTACCCACAAGCGGCGCCTAGTCTCTTCTTTTGGAAATTTGTCAAACGATATTTTTTTTTAACATCATGTTATGGTTTATGCAGCCAAATGCGCAACATATGTTAGGCATCGTGACCGTTAACCGTTGTAAATGATCGACCAAAGTTGCCTCATTTCACTATCAAACCATACGTAACTAAGGAGAAGCTTCACCGCGTCACGTGATAAACAATGGCGGCCAGGGGTCGAAGTACCCGTATGTTCGGTTCCAAGAATATCCAAGCAACTAAGATTAAATGAAAAATAAAGACCACAAATTTAATGATAAAGGAATATACTCTTTATTCAAGAAGTGGATGCATCGTTTTGTTGGGGGTTTTTTCATGGAAGATGATGGAATTGTGTATTTTATTTACAGTATAATGTGGGATTTTTATCACTGCACATGCTTTAACCATTTTGTTTGCTAAATTAATCTCTGTTGGTGTCAACAAGCAACAACATTAACGTCAACGTAGTCACATTCTGTGAGGGAAGCCATGGAATTCCATCAGGTTTGTCGTTTTAATGACCCTACCCACAAGCGGCGCCTAGTCTCTTCTTTTGGAAATTTGTAAAACGAATTTTTTTTTTTAACATCATGTTATGGTTTATGCAGCCAAATGCACAACATGTGTTAGGCATCGTGACCGTTAACTGTTGTAAATGATCGACCAAAGTTGCCTCATTTCACTATCAAACCATACGTAACTAAGGAGAAGCTTCACCGCGTCACGTGATAAACAATGGCGGCCAGGGGTCGAAGAACCCGTATGTTCGGTTCCGAGAATGTGGTAAATGTGCTTAAAGATAGACTAAACTCCAACAAGAGCCTTATGTGTTGGAAAGACGCACAACACATACTGACACTTTAACAAATGAAAAACGCGTAATTTTAGAATTAATAAAAAAAAAACATGATTATTCCTGTTAACTGGGGGCAGCCATTTTGTTTTGTTTTTTTGTGACATCCGGTGGTATACAGTACGCGAACCAACCATAATTGCGTCTAGACTAGTTGGGGAAAAAATTGAAAAATTTCTGTTAGACGGTTGATCGGCGGCACTGCGATCGTGCACGAGCTACTTGATTTGAGCCTCTGACATTTTTCTTCTTGTCATTTGCCGCTATGTTGTCGTTACACTACGTTATGAATTAATAAAACATAATTATATATTTATTTCACGTGGGGTTTTTTCTCTCAAAATCGTGATATACGTGTTTACAAGGCATTCGCACTACACTGAAAATAATAACTAAATAATACATTTATACTGACCATTAACCCTTATAAATCGTTTAAAGGGAAACGATTACAATAAGCAAACAATAAAAAGGAGTGTATGGAGAAGGGAGAGTTCTTCGGTTTACTAACAAAAGTGAAATCGAGGGGAAAAGGGGGAAAAGAAAGAATAAGCTTGGTTTTGCGTATGTGATATTTGGCACAGCAGGAAAGTTCATTTCATTTGTGAGGGGAAGTCGAATCTGTTTTTACGTTTACTGTATTTAAAAAAGTAAAATAAATAATAATGAAAACAGAAAGTGAAAACAATAAACTAAAAATGTTTTTAAAAGGATGGTGGTGGTGGTGGGGGGGGGGGGGGGGGAATACTGCGAGTTAGATGGGAAATTAAAAAATATATAAATATTTAAAAATAATAATGTTTGCTTTTGCCTACGTGACAAATTATTGTCATGGGCAGCTATGGATGCTGTCTTATTTGTCTGAGGGGAGCAGGTTTCCAGGTCCGTAGAAACAATATCTGGGGTGAGGGTGATTTCAGCGTCCATAGTGTGGAGACGGGACACAAAGTCATATTTTTACCTTTATTAATTTTCGTCCTCGAGTACAAGCGGGGCGGGCTGTAACACACACACACACACACACACACACACACACACACACACACACACACACACACACACACACCGGTCCACCTCATTTCCCACAGGCCTGTGATGTCGAATCTGTTCGCCGGTGTTATAATTTATTTTTTTTTATTAATTTTTGTGTTTGGCCAATACAATATGACATTATATATACGCTATTTGATCCACGCTAAGTCTATTAGTATGTTTTATGATACTTTTCCATGTGCTGCCACAAGGTTTGGGGCAAGTAGTATATTATAGTATTTACTTATTTTTTGTGTGTCTTGGTTAAATTTGTTAAGTCTGCTTTGAACTTGCCCCATGTCCATGTTGGTGTCCCCTACAGTGATTTTAAATTTCATATTAATCAATATATCTTTTCGACTTGGCAAGATGATTGGGACGGTGCGGTTGCAAACAAACTTCATTCTGTCACGCCAGTCCTGGGAGAGTGGCAGTCATCCTACAGGCGGTGCAGGAAGGATGAAGTAGTCTTGTGCCGTGCCCGCATCGGCAGTGTTCGAGATTAAATTTCTTGGCTAGTATCCCAATTGGATACTAACATTCCAAAATCTGGTATCCCACCTGAGAATTTAGTATTATATGGCATCCCAGTGGGATACTGGGTTCTTGAAGTCTGGTATCCAAAATTAAATTCTGGTATCCCCGGGATATTGGGATACCGTTAATCTCGAACACTGATCGGCCATGCATATTTGACGCATTCATGTATTTTAAAGGACCCCCCCCCCCCCCCCCCCACCTCCTCAGTGTGAACATTGTCAGTGTACACTGACTGTGCGCCACATTTTGGTTGAGTGTGATCATCTCAAGCCGACAGTCTATATTTGGCGACAGAAATGTTTTAGAATCTTTTAAACTCCATCCAGAATTAATTGTAAAGTTTTAAAAACACTTCTATACAAAGGTTTAAAATATACTTACCTTGATTTATGTATTATATTGTACTTTTTCCCCACAGCTCCTTACACAGTGGTTTTACGTAAATATATAAAATTAATAATGTTTTCATATATGTATGTTTGTTGTACTTAACATTTGTGACACCCAAAATAGTCGATGTGTATTTTTGTGCTGGGGCGTCGTTAAACATTCATTCATTCATTCATTAAATTCGTTAAATTGGTCAATAATAATAAAATGTGCCTACAAAACTATGTTTCATTGTATGATCATCGCCGAATCTACCAACGATCCCAACTATCGCTAATCGTTGGTACTTTCCTCTGCGAGCTGCTTTGTTAAATAAATGTGTGTTGCCGTGAATTCCAAAAGGCACATGGGTACAGGTTTTATCTGTAGCTGTTGTTGTTGCAGATATATTCTCTCTAGCACCCATATACCTTTTCATCCACTAAATATACCAATTTTACTTGTAAACGTGTGCCGTCGATTTGACCAACGATCACAACGATCGCGGGTTACATGTCGTTTACGAACTTTGTTAAATAAATGGGTGTTGGCGTGATTTCCAAAAGGAACATGGGTACAGGTTTTATCTGAAACTGTTGTTGTTGCAGATGTATTCTCTCTAACACCCATTTATCTTTTCCTCCATTAATTGTACCAATATTACCTGTAAACGTGTACCGCCGATTTGACCAACGATCATAACGATCGCGGGTTACATGTCGTTTACGAGCTTTGTTAAATAAATGTGTGTAGGAGTGATTTCCAAAAAGAAATTCGGTACAGGGGCTGTTTGTATTACAGCTATATGTATATTAGTAGTAGGGGGGCCTGTTGAGTGCCATGATTGACCTACTTTCCCGTGATCACGTGACCTTGGTAGGAGACAATGGGCTTTTGTGTAGGAAACAATGGCCTTTGTATAGGGGGGTGCAGGTGTCTGACCTTGGTAGGAAACAATGGTCAAGGAAACAATGACACAATGGTCTTTGTGTAGCAAACAATGACACAATGGCTTTTTTGTGTAGGAAACAATGGCCTTTGTATAGGGGGGTGCAGGTGTCTGGTCTCGGTAGGAAACAATGGTCAAGGAAACAATGGCACAATGGCCTTTGTGTAGGAAACAATGGTCTTTGTGTAGGAGACAATGACCTGGGTACAGGTGTGCGATCATGGTGTATTCAATTCAATGTATTGCATATTACCAAACAAACTGGTGTCAGCAAACAAATAAAAGCAAAGAAACAACAACAATTAATAATAACAATATGTACAGGCCAGGTGTAAGTCTGACGTTGGTTTTGGCTTCATTGTATAACGTCTACTGTGTTGTTGTATTTTTGTATTCACAGTGGACATAGACGTGAATGTTTAGTCACAGTGTTTTATTCTAGACACCCAAAATAATAGCCGTTTAAAAGATTTCTCGTGGGGAAGGACTGTAACTGTTTGCTGACTGTTTGGTTTAAAGTGAGGCTTTCATGTCGCCAGACAAAATGCGTGTGTGATGATTTTCATTCATTTGTATTTCTTTAGCACATTGTCGACGTTTTCTTTGTTGCCGTCATTCAGCCATTCATTCAGCCATTCATTAATTCGCTTTATAATAGAGGAGTACTTTATCAGACCTCTTCATCAGCCCTCATACAAAGGCATTTTATTACGCCTCTCCGAGTGTTTATGAAACCAGGTGAACTGCAAAAGACATACCGACGCGTGCCCGTCTTAAGTAGCAGAATAAATTTGTTATGGTATGCACACTGACCGTCAAAGTTTGTTTGTGTTTAGCGACATCACTAGAGGACATTGATTTATGAATCATCGGTTATTGGATGAAAAACATAATTTTGACAGTTTTAGAGAGGAAACCCGCTACATTTTTTCCATGAGTAGCAAGTGATCTTTTATATACACAATGCAGTCACGCGTTCTTTCTTCATAGGAATGGGCTGTAGTGTTTCACACACACACACACACGCACGCACGCACACACACACACGCACGCACGCTCGCAAGCACGCATGCACAAAACGTTTGTGTTTAATTATGAAATACTGGCCCCATAAGGGGTATGAGATTGTGTATATAAAAGATCACTTGCTACTCATGGAAAAAATGTAGCGGGTTTTCCTCTCTAAAACTGTCAAAATTATGTTTTTCATCCAATAACCGATGATTCATAAATCAATGTCCTCTAGTGATGTCGCTAAACACAAACAAACTTTGACGGTCAGTGTGCATACCATAACAAATTTATTCTGCTACTTAAGACGGGCACGCGTCGGTATGTCTTTTGCAGTTCACCTGGTTTCATAAACACTCGGAGAGGCGTAATAAAATGCCTTTGTATGAGGGCTGATGAAGAGGTCTGATAAAGTACTCCTCTATTATAAAGCGAATTAATGAATGGCTGAATGAATGGCTGAATGACGGCAACAAAGAAAACGTCGACAATGTGCTAAAGAAATACAAATGAATGAAAATCATCACACACGCATTTTGTCTGGCGACATGAAAGCCTCACTTTAAACCAAACAGTCAGCAAACAGTTTACAGTCCTTCCCCAC